>NC_064866.1:10061515-10219015 GCF_024139225.1 Suncus etruscus | reverse complement strand
GTCCATCAGATTGAGGATGTCGAAAAGCTCCTCATCACTGCGGGGTTGGTAGCGCAGCAGAAAGCGCAAAACTTCAGTCTGGCCCCACTGGTCCAATTTTGGCATCCTAGGCAAAAAAAAGAAAAGAGAAAAAAAAAATTGGGAGGGTTACACTCAGTGGTGTTCAGGGATTATTCCTGTCTCTGTGTTCAGAAATCGCTCCTGGCAGGCTAGGGGACCACATGGGATGCCGAGATTCAAACCACCGTCTGGCCTGGATCCTGGATCAACTGTGTGCAAGGGAAAGGCCCTACTGTTGTACTATCTCTTTAGCCCCAAAAGAAAATTTAACATAAAAGTTGGCCTATTCTCAGGCAAGTACCATGTTGCCAGTCATCTACTGATCATTAACAAATGTAAATGAAAGAAAACAGGCTGTGCCATAAATCAGATTATGTCTTTGAGTACTAAAAATTATTTAAAATAGGCATTAAATTTAAAACAAGGGGCTGGAGAGATAGCACAGCAGTAGGGCGTTTGCCTTGCATACAGACAATTCGGGACAAACCCAGGTTCAATCCCCCCGCATCTCAGATGGTCCCGAGTCTGGCAGGAACTATTAAGAAATTGAATTTTTTTTTTTTTTTGGGTCACACCCGGCAGCACTCAGGGGTCACTCCTGGCTCTATGCTCAGAGTCGCCCCTGGGAGGCACGGGGGACCGTATGGGATGCCGGGATTCGAACCACCATCCTTCTGCATGAAAGGCAAACGCCTTATCTCCATGCTATCTCTCCAGCCCCCAAAAATTGAATTTTTTTAAAAAATAAATTAAAATAAAACAAATGCACACTTGATGAAGATACCCTAAATCCAGGATCTACTTTTTTTGTTGTTGTTGGTTGGTTAGTGTTTGGGTCTGTGCTCAGGGATCACTTTCTATGGAGCTCAGAACACATTATGGGATGCTGGGAATCAAACTGAGGATGGCTGTGTGCAAGGCATGCCCTACCCACTGTAATATCACTCCATACCCGAGTTTCCTTTTTATTTTAGTATGGGGCCACTCCTGGCTGTGCTCAGGGGTTACTCCTAGCTCAGCGTCCAGAGATTACTCCTGGTGGTGCTCAGGGGACCACATGGGATTTAATTATGATCAACTTCCTTTTCTACTCTCTAGAAATGGTTTAAGTCTCTCCTTAATTCACCAGATTAACAAGACCCACTCAGATGCAGCTCATCATATGAAAAAGAGAACTGAAGCCGGCGTGGTAGCACTAGAGGTAAGGTGTCTGCCTTGCCAGCGCTAGCCTAGGACAGACCTCGGTTCGATCCCCCGGCATCCCATATGGTCCCCCAAGCCAGGAGCGACTTCTGAGCGCATAGCCAGAGTAACTCCTGAGTGTCACCGGGTGTGGCCCAAAAACCAAAAAAAAAAAAGAGAGAACTGAGACAGGCCGAACCGATTTAAGAGATGGTGGGCAATGGGTTTATTGATGACAACACCTCCTTCCTGTTTCAGAATTTCCTCCAGAGACCTCAAGCAGTTCACAACCACGATTGGATCCTGGTCACGCAACAGGCTGTATAATTCGTTCACCAGGGCACCATCTATAAAAGAGAACAGAGATCTCAGATAAAAAAGAAAAGCTTCAGAAGCACAGAGACAGAACTAAAATAATTGTTCCAGATACACAAAGCTGAACTTTTCTACTACCAAAACAACAACAAAAAGAAATTCCCTCCAGATAACAGCACACACTCACACTCTGGATCCAAAAGAATGGACTTCTCTAATTTCAGAAAATACCAAGCACTATGCTCTACCTAAAAAAGACCTATGAAACTAGGTCCAAGTTATTTTTCTATTAAACCCACGTAATCTTTTACAAAGCCATACATGAGGATGCGTGAAATATCATGGAAACATACCCACTTCAGAGTCTTCATGAAGATTATGCATCTTGGCACATCCAAGAACGGCCACTCTCCTCACATATGAAGCCTTGTCCCGCAGACCATTGAGAATGGGCTGTTGGATGTATTCCTGTACACCAGGCATCCTAAGAAACGAGCACATTCTAAAGTCAGCCCAATCCTGAAATATTAATTTTGACATCATTTAGCTTCCCCTCACTTAACAAGGTTTTAGCATGTTTGAATGTGTATGTATGTGTGTGTGTGTGTGTGTGTGTGTATATATATATATATATATATCATTAAAATTTGGAGACAAATTACCAAACATCAAAGGCTATGTTTGACTCTTTTATTTTTTTGGTTTTTGGGTCACACCCGGCAGTGCTCAAGAGTTACTCCCGGGCCCGGAGAGATAGCACAGCGGTGTTTGCCTGGCAAGCAGCCGATTCAGGACCAAAGGTGGTTGGTTCGAATCCCGGTGTCCCATATGGTCCCCCGTGCCTGCCAGGAGCTATTTCTGAGCAGACAGCCAGGAGTAACCCCTGAGCACCGCCAGGTGTGACCCAAAAAAAAAAAAAAAAAGAGTTACTCCCGGCTCTATGCTCAGAAATCGTCCCTGGCAGGCTGGGATTCGAACCACCGTCCTTATGCATGCAAGGCAAAAGCCCTACTGCTGTGCTATCTCTCCAGCCCGTTTGACTCTTTTACTTAGAAAAATGCTGCAGTGGGGCCAGAGAGATAGCGCAGTGGAAGAGCGTTTGCCTTGCAAGAAGCACACCTACGACCAAAGGTGGTTCTAATCCTGGCATCCCATATGGTCCCCCATGGATGCCAGGAGCAATTTCTGAGCGTTGCTGCCGCCGCCCCCCTCCCCAAATTAGAAAATAAAAAAATGCTGCAGGGCCAGAGCAACAGCGCAGCAGTAGGGCATTTGCCTTGCACGTGGCCAACCCAGGACAGACCTGGGTTCAATCCCCGGCATCCTATATGGTCCCCTGAGCCAGGAGCGATTTCTGAGCGCATAGCCAAGAGTAACCCCTGAACGTCACTGGGTGTGGCCCCAAAAGAAACAAAAACAAAAACAAAAAAAAGGCGTCCCGTGTAGCAGATAGGGGGCCAGAGAAATAGCATGGAGGTAGAGCGTTTGACTTGCATGCAGAAGGACAGCGGTTCGAATCCCAGCATCCATTATGGTCCCCGAGCCTGCTGGCAGATATTTCTGAGCATAGAGCCAGGAGTAATCCCTGAGCGCTGCCGGGTGTGACCCAAAAACAAACAAAAAACATAGTATAGCAGATAGGACACTTGCCTTTTCTTACATGCAGTCAATCCAAGTTTGATCCCCAGCACCACATGTGGTCCCCTGAGTAGCACCAGGAATGATCTCTGAGCACAGAGTTTGAAGTAAAACCTGGACATAGGCTAGTGTGAGACCCCATAGATCCCCTAACCTCTCCGTAGACTCACCTGAGGCTGCACATGCTCCGTAGTGCCAGTCCTCGAACCATAGGGTTGGGATCTGAGCAGTCTTTGCACAGTGTGTTGATGGCCAGGAGGGCCAGGTCTGGCTTCAGGGGGGCATATGAGCACATATACAGGTACACCAACTTCTTCTGCACAATGTCGATGGTGGCGCTGGCCTTCACCATCTCCATGAAAACGGGAGACATGTCCAGACCCTGAGTCATGTGTCTGAAACAACAGAGCAGAAAGATGTCCAACATGGGATCCCCAACCCAGAGAGGGCCTTTCACTTCCTGGTGTCCTCGTTAGCCATCTCGCTAGATTGGGACCTCTGAGAGGGAAGCAACGTGCCTAGTTCTAGTTCATGACAAGTGATAAACCCCTGCACTGAACATGATGCTTCTATTCAGTTAACATATATTTTGTCAATATCTAGTATGTGTTAGTAAAATTCAGCTTTTATATTTCGAAAATATGACATCTTTTTTTTTTTAAATTAGGACTTTTTTTTTTTTTTTTTTTGGTTTCTGGGTCACACCCGGCAGCTCAGGGGTTCCTCCTGGCTCTATGCTCAGAAATCGGCCCTGGCAGGCTCGAGGGACCATATGGGATGCCAGGATTCGAACCAACATCCTTCAGAATCTAAGGCCAATGCCCTACCGCTGTGCTATCTCTCTGGCCCCAGGACATCATCTTAAAGAAATCATGGCTTCATGCATGCAAACCAGTGTCAAAAAAAAGGAGAGAGAGGGGCTGAAGAGATAGCATGGAGGTAAGGCATTTGCCTTTCATGCAGAAGGTCATTAGTTTGAATCCTGGCATCCCATATGGTCCCGAGCCTGCCAGGAGCGATTTCTGAGCAGAGAGCCAGGAGTAACCCCTGAGCACTGCCGGGTTGACACAAAAACCAAAAAAAAAAAAAACAAAAACAAAAAACCAATTCAATAAAACTTGTGCATGCTATAATTTGTGACCCACCAAGAATCATAATAATCCAGGTTCAAAGGGCTGGAACTCTGCATATGGGAGTCCCAAGTTTGATCCCAGGCAGTACATAGTCCCTGGAGCACTACAGAAAGTGATCCTCGAACACCCCCTGTTGTCTTCCAACATGAAAACAAATTAGATGTTCAAATTCAGATACTAGAAAAATTCTGACTAAACAAAACAAGGCAGGATGACCTACCTACTAATAAGTTCATAAGCTCCTGCAATTTCTTTGGTAATGAAATTAGAACAAAAAGTTGTGCCAATTAAAACCAGAAACAACGTGGAGGGTAGCAGGGAGCTAGCTGAACCCACAGCCCTGCTCTGCATGCAAGAGTCTTGGTTTGATTGTTGATACCAAATGATTCCAAAACAGAACTAGAAGCACCCGAACATACCCCCAGCCGGAATGGTACTTGAGCATCCTTAGTGTAGCTCCAAAATTTAAATAAATTTTTGGATTTGTTTAATTTGGTGGGAGGTTGGGCCACAACCAGTGGGATCTCAAGGGTTAGTACTCAAGGCATTATTCTCCAGGGACCATATGGGGTGCCAGGGATGGAACTCAGTCAGGTTTGCTTGTGTGCAAAGCAAATAACCTACTTGTTGTACTATTGCTCCTTCCTACAAAATAAAGGAGTTTTCAAAGAGGTTGATGGCTTCAGTGGTTAGCACAGTCAACCATGGTTTAGTCCTCAGCACTACATACTCAGGTCCCCTGAGGCCCTACTTCCCACTCCCCATCCCTAATAGATAATTTTGGTTTTTGGGTCATACCCGGTGGCGCTCAGGAGTTACTCCTGGCTCTGCGTTCAGAAATCATTCCTGGCTGGCTCAGGGGGACCATATGGGATGCCGGGATTCAAACCACCATCTGTCCTGGGTTGGCTGTATGTAAGGCAAAAACCCTACTGCTGTGCTATCTCTCTGACTCCTAAAAACTGTAAAGTTAAGTTATAAAGAGGGTCTTTTTCTTTTTGTTATATTTTGGTTTTGTTTCTGTTTTGCTTTGCTTTGAAGAACTAAGAGCCCATTCTATGGCTTGAGGAGTGAATCAGGTGTCCTGGGCGTTGACACCACGCTGGGTCAGCTGGGTGGTGACATCATCCTCAAAACAAACTCACAGGAGCGGAATAACAGGTCTACAGGGTGGCAGAGGCTGCAAGTAATTACTCTTTGGCATGTCTTTGAAGAAATCCCGGGTATAAACGCCAAGTAGGCAGCAGGATAAATGAGTTTGGAAGGTTCAAAGATGGATCTGAAATTTCCAAAAGGACGTCAGTGCTTTTGAAACATAAACATGATGGATCTGGGGGCCCCTGAGTGCAAGTTCAAACTATGAAAGAAGGGGCTGGAGTGATATGATAGCACACGCCAGCTTTTGCCTTGCAAGCTTGTTGATTGGGGACTGACCTAGGTTCGATCCCTGACATCCCATACGGTCCTCCAAGCCTAACAGGACCGTTAGGATCTCTTTCTTATTTAATTTTTCTTGGGTTTTGGGTCACACCCATTTGACGCTAAGGGGGTTACTCCTGGCTTTGGGTTTAGAAATTGCTCCTGGCAGGCTTCGGGGACCATATGGGATGCCAGGATTTGAACCACCATCCATCCTGGATCGGCTGCTTGCAAGGCAAACACCTTACCTCTGTGCTGTGCTGTCTCTTCGGCCTCCAGGAATGATTTCTGAGTGCAGAAGTGCAGGAGTAACCCTGAGCATTGCTGGGTTTGACACCCCAACCCGCCCACCCCCAAAAATCACTCCTGTTGACTTTGGGGGAAATAGATGATAGATAGATAGATAGATAGATAGATAGATAGATAGATAGATAGATAGATAGATAGATAGATAGATGATAGAGTGTGTGTGTGCGTGTGCTGGGGTTTGAAACAGGTTGACTCTTCACAGGCAAACACCCAAACCACTAGATTCTTCCATTGGCCCAAAGAATATGAAACAAACAAACAAAACAAACAAAAAAATGTAAGTAAATGCACCAATATATGTCAGATTAGAAAAAAAAGAGACCCCCCCCCCAAAAAAAAGATCTGAAAGAAAATGCCCAGCAAAGTGAGGGTGGGGTAAACTGAGTCCCACCAAGGAGACCAGCCAGGGGACTGGATCTGGGGAGGAACAAGGGGTGGGTTCCCTCCCCGCAGGAATGAGAGGGAAGGGGGGTGAAGGTGGGCCAGCCCTAAGCAGGGGCGGGGCGGGGCGGGCCGTACCTAATCACGCGCTGGATGACGTTGCGGTAGCGCAGCCGGTCGGCCTGGACGTGCGGGTTGCACAGCGCCTTCTGCAGCTCCTTCACCGCGTCCTCGGAGCCCAGGTAGGGCATCTTCTTTGCCCTTCCACTCCTCCCCGGGACCAGCTTGAAGCAGGCTGCTGAGCTCCAACTCCAGGTTCACCGGAAGTCCCGCCTTCCTGTGGCGAAACTCTTTTTGGCGCCGCAGCACGGTGATGGGGAAATTCTAAGGCCCGAACTCACGCTCGCCGGAAGTCCCGCCTTCGTCCCTAGGTTGAGGACCCTCATAGGCTTAATCGCTTTCTTGCCGGAAGTCCCGCCTTCATCCGCTAGTAAGGAAAGCTTATTGGCCCACATCTCACTGTCGCCGGAAGTTCCGCCTTCTTACCTGAAATCTCACTCTCGCCGGAAGTTCCGCCTTCGTCCCGGACGGGGAAAACTCATAGGCCACTCTCGCCGGAAGTCCCGCCTTTAGCCTCCGTGAAGAAAGCTTATAGGCTCATGAGCTCACTCTCGCCGGAAGTCCCGCCTTCATCTCGCCGGAAGTCCCGCTTTATTCAGAGTAGATGACAATTTATAAACTCAAAGCACACTCTTGCCGGAAATCCGCCTTTATTCTTGGTGAAGAACACTCATAGGTCCAAATTTTACTGTAGTCGGAAGTCCCGTCTGCTTCCGGTTTGGTAAACGCAGAAACCTTGGATCTGATTTTCGCCAGAAGTCCCGCCTCTGGGATATCTCATAGGCCCGAATGTCACTCTCGCCGGAAGTCCCGCCTTTATTCCGGGCGGGAGCCGCAAATTCCACCCTTGCTGGAAGTCCCGCCTTCACCCAGAATGGCGATACCCCATTGGCCCAAAAACCTCACCTTCGCCGGAAGCCCCGCCTTCATTCCGTGCGGGAGCCGCTGCCGCTCGCGAGGAGCGCCGAGCCGAGCCTGGCCCTGACCTTCGTGCCTGCCCTTCCCCCCACGTTCCCTTCCCATCAGCTCATTCGCGCTCTCGTCTCGGCAATCGGCTAGTCGCGCCTGACTCCGTCCACTCTGGCGTCCGCGCCGCTTTTCTGAACGTCGCGCTGCCCGACTTCCGCCCGCTTCGGGGCGTCGCCAAGCTGCGCGCGCAGCTGTCATCCGGTTTTCCGCGCTCCGCTCACTGAGCCATTGACCTAATGTCGGAGCCTTGTACTACGAGTCCTACGACCCCGCTGTCAACATGAACGGGGTCCTGATCCCGCACACGCCCATCGCAGTGGACTTCTGGAGCCTGCGCCGGGCCGGATCGGCTCGGCTCTTCTTCTTGACCCACATGCATTCGGATCACACGGTGGGCCTGTCCAGCACCTGGGCCAGGCCTCTCTATTGCTCCCCAATCAGTGCTCACCTCTTGCATCGACACCTGCAGGTACGGGATGCTCCAGCAGGCCTCTGAGAGCTGGTGCAGGCAGAGGCAGAGGAGTCCAGCCACAGACTTGCTGGGGTCCCCTGGAATCCTCAGGGGAGCTCGACTGGCTTGCATGGGTTCGATCCCCAGCACCCCGCATGCGACAGAGCCAGAAGATGCTTCTAAGCACCGGCTGGGAGTACACCAAAACGCAAAAATAAAGAACAAAAATAGTTGGCTTAGTTGTACCAACTGTCATTTGCATTCATTCATTCAGTTCCCACAGACTGGAACTCTTTTTGGAATTCAGTTTTGTTTGGTTTTATTTGGGGGGGTCACACTCCTGGCTCTGCACTCAGAAATTGCTCCTGGTTGATTGTCTACTTGCACCAACTGTCATTTGCATTCATTCAGTTCACGAAGATTGGAAGTCTTTTTGGAATTCAGTTTGGTTTGGTATTGGTTTTTTGGGGGAGTCACACTCCTGGCTCTGCACTCAGAAATCGCTCCTGGTTGGTTGTCTACTTGTACCAACTGTCATTTGCATTCATGCATTCATTCAGTTCACACAGATGAAACTCCTGTTGGAATTCAGTTTGGTTTGGTTTTGGGTTTTTTGGAGGCGTCACATTCCTGGCTCTGCACTCAGAAATCGCTCCTGGCAGGCTTTGGGGAACCATATGGGATGCCAGGGATCAAACCCGGAACCATTCCGATCAGCAGTGTATAAGGCAAACGCCCTACTGCTCTGGCCCCTGAAATTCAGTTTTTGTTTGTTTGTTTGTTTTTTATCCCCAGCTCCGTTTTGAATGATTTCCCATAATTTACAATGCTGTCAATAGTTTTATGCAGATATTGTTCATTTGGGGTTTTTTCTGTTTAGGTTCTTTTTGGGGGTGGGTGGGCATACGTTGAAATGCTCAGTGGTTGTTACTCCTAGCTTATCACTCATAAGCCACTCCAGACCAGGGTTTGGGAGACCGGAACACAAGTTGCCTCCCTGCAAAGAAAGTGCCCTACCTACTCTATAGCTCTTGCCTTTCATCTGGGATTGTTTGTTTGTTTGTTTGTTTTTGGGTCACACCCAGCAGTGCCAGGGGTTCCTCCTGGCTCAGAAATTGCTCCTGGCAGTCTCGGGGGACCATATGGGATGCCGGAATTCGAACCACTATCCTGCATACAAGACAAATATGCTATCTCTCCGGCCCCCATCTGGGATTTTTTTTTTTTTTTTTTTTTTTTGGTTTTTGGATCACATCTGGCAGCACTCAGAGGTTACTCCTGGCTCTACACTCAGAGGTCGCTCCTGGCAGGCACAGGGGACCATATGGGATGCTGGGATTTGAACCACCGTCCTTCTGTATGCAAGGCAAATGTCTACCCTCCAAGCTATATTTTCGGCCCCTCATCTGGGATTTTAATGTTGATTTATTTTCACTTTGTTGGAATGTTTTTTTTGTTTTTTGTTTTTTTTTTTTTTTGGGGGGGGGGTCACACCCTGTGGTGCTCGTTACTCCAGGTTCTGCACTCAGAAATCGCTCCTGGCAGGCTCAGGGGATCATATGAGATGGCAAAGATCGAACCAGGGTAGGCCATCTACAAGGCAAACTGCCTTACCAACTGTACTATCACTTAGTCCCTGGTCAGAATTTTTTTCTTTTTTAACTGAACTGCTATTCTCCCCTCCTCCTATCCCTACACCCCTATTGTCCTTATTCAAGGAAGTTTGATAATGACTGACCAGGCTCTTCTTTTAAAAGTATATTGATGGGGCCAGAGAGATAGCATGGAGGTAAGGTGTTTGCCTTTCATGCAGACGGATGGTGGTTCGAATCCGGGCATCCCATATGGTCCCCTGTGCCTGCCAGGGGCAATTTCTGAGCATAGAGACAGGAGTTGCCCCTGAGTGCTGCCGGGTGTGACCCAAAAAACAAACAAACAAAAAAAAGTATATTGATGGGCTGGAGTGATAACACAGTGGTAGGGCATTTGCATTGCATGAGGCTGACCCAGGATGGACCCCAGTTCGATCCCTGGCATCCCATATGGTCCCCCCAAGCCTACCAGGAGAAATTTCTGAGCCTAGAGCCAGGAGTAACCCCTGAGCACCGCCGGGTGTGACTCAAAAGTCAAAAAAAAAAAAAAAATTATATTGAGGGTGGAATTGGGAGGAGGAAGGGTAGTCGTTTGGGGGTCCCCATTTGATAGCAGCTACAAAAGTGGCTCTGGGTTTGACCTTTATTGCTATTTTGGGAAGGGACGATTGAGTGGGAACCTAGAGTCTGTGAGTAAACTTTACTGGGTATTTTTTCAGGTCTCCAAACAGTGGATTCACGCCCTGGAGGTTGGTGAGAGTCATGTCCTGCCTCTAGATGAATTGGGCCGAGAGACCATGACTGTCACCCTCATGGATGCCAATCACTGCCCAGGTTCTGTCATGTTTCTCTTTGAGGGCTACTTTGGAACCATCCTTTATACAGGTAGGCTCTCTCATGGCTTCCTGCCATCTTCCTAGCCCAGATAGCTGGTCTGTTTTTTATTTTTTTCATTTTGGTTTTGGGCCACACCTGATGCTGCTCAGTTCTTACTTAGTCCTGAGGGTTCAGGGACCATGTAGAGTGCTGAAATCAAATCTGACCCAATGGCTGCAAGGCAAGCACTGTACTAACCACTGTACTATCTCTCTGGTCCCCTAGACACTGTTTATGAACAGCTTTAAGTGGTCTTAGAAGTCTGGAGGCCTCCTAACTGTGACGAGGGCCCTGATGCTCTTTCAAATGGGTTCCTTTCTTCTTTCTTTCTTTTGTTTTTGTTTGTTTGTTTGTTTTTTGGGTCATACCCAGCAGCGTTCAGGGGTTACTCCTGACTCTATGCTCAGAAATCACTCCTGGCAGGTTAGGGGGACCATATGGGATGCCGGGGATCGAACCTGGGTCCATCCTGGGTTGGCCTCATGCAAGGCCGTATGGGACCATATGGGATGCCAGGATTTTAACCACCATCCTTTTTTATGCAAGGCAAACACCCTACCTCCATGCTATCTTTCCAGCCCCCACGGGTTCCTTCTTTCTAAGCCTCTTAATCTTCTAAAGAATGATCTAGAAAATCAAGAACAGGATAAAGATATTTCCACAGAGAAGCAATATTACTACCTTGTTCAATGCCAGACTCCATGATTATTTTTCCACCCCATGGCTATCTTTTTAAAATGGTCAAGTCCTACTTCTATCCTTTTATCTCTCTCACCCTCTGTACCTTCCCATATATTCTTTTCTAGGTGATTTCCGGTATACGCCATCCATGCTCAAGGAGCCAGCACTGGCAGTGGGGAAACAGATTGATATTTTATATCTAGACAACACCAATTGCAACCCAGCCCTGGTTCTGCCATCCCAAGAAGAAGCTGCCCACCAGATTGTCGAACTAATTCGAAAGCACCCACGGCATACTGTAAAGATTGGTGAGTGAGTGTCCGGAGAGGTGGCGTTTGTCTTGCACACACTAACCCAGGACGGACTGCAGTTTGATCCCCTGGCATCCCATTTGGTCCCTTAAGCTGGGAGCAATTTCTGAGCATATAGCCAGGAGTAACCCCTAAGCGTCACCAGGTGTGGCCCAAAAATCATAAATAAAATAGAATAAAATAAAACCATGATTGGATCTGGGGGCAGAGAGAGTACAAAGGACTGAGCACATGCTTTGTACATAGTAGGCCAAGGTTCGATCCTTGGCATGCATAGTTCCTCAAAATCTCCAAGAGTGTCTCCACAGGGGCCAGAGAGATAGCATGGAGGTAGGGCGTTTGTCTTGCATGCAGAAGGACGGTGGTTCGAATCCCGGCATCCCATATGGTCCCCTGAGCCTGCCAGGAGCGATTTCTGAGCATAGAGCCAGGAGTGGCCCCTGAGTGCTGCCGGGTGTGACCCCCCCCAAATAAAAACAAAAACAAAAGTATCTTTATAAAGCACTGAACTTGAAGTAACCCCGAGCACCACTAGGAAATGTCAGTTATGATGGGAAATGGCTCAGAGGATTCAAATGCATGTTTTGCATGTGGGAAGCCCTGGTTAGACCATCACTTCATGGCCCCCTGCACACTGCTTCGGTGTGGCCAAAATATATTAGTCCTGGGCCAGCAAGTTGGGCTAAAAAACATAATGTAATTCACAGGACCTAGAGAAGGTTGGAAAGAAGAAAGGAATGGATAGAATTGGAAATTTGGAGGGACCAGAGAGAGCACAGAGGTAGGGTGTTTGCCTTGCATGCGGCCAACCTAGGACGGACCTAGGTTTGATTCCCCGCATCCCAGATGGTCCCCCGAGCCTGTCCCTGAGCACTGCTGGGTGTGCCCCCCCCCAAAAAAATAGAATTGGAAAGAAGGATAGAGAGATAGTATAGTTGATAGGCCCGTTGCTTTCATGCAACAAACTTCAGTTTATTCTGGTACCTATATGGTCCCGTGAACACTTGTTCCAGGAGTAATCCCTGAGCACTGTGGAAAATGGCTCAAAAATGCAGAACATAGAGGCCGGAGAGTTAGCACAGCAGTTGGGCGTTTGCCTTGCATGTGGCCCACCCAGGAGGGACCCGGTTTGATTCTTGGCACTCATATGGTCCCCCAGCCTGCCAGGGGCGGTCTTTTTTATTTTTTTTTCCCCAGGGGTGATTCTGAGTGCAGAGCCAAGAGTGACCCCTGAGAGTCGATGGGTGTAGTCCAACAACCAATCAATCAATCAATCAATCAATAAAGTTTTAAAAAAAAATGGCAGACCATAAAAACAAGAAAAAGGAACTGGCAGGAGAGATGGTTCAGGGGTCAAGGTACTTGTCAAGTACGTGGTCAACCTCAGGTTGATCCCTGCCAGTCAGGAATGACCACTGAAGACATCTAGCTGTGTGTGACCTATCCCGCACCCCCACAAAGTGTCCAGGGAGAATTACTACCAGTAGTAATTCCTGTTCAGAGAGCCAAGAGTAAGTAACCCCTTAGCATCACCAGGTGTGGCCCTTAAAGAAAAGATTCTCAGCTATCTACTTCCCATGACAGTTGAACTCACACCTGAACTTTAAAATAATTGGCTCAGTTGTATTTTCAGGAAACTGTTTCCTAATTCCATCAACGAAGAGATCCTTTTTCCTTTTTGGTTTTGGGTCACACCTGATGATGCTCAGGGCTTATTCCTGGCTCTTTTCTCAGGAATCACTCCTGGTGGGTTCAGGGGATCATATTGGATGCTGGGGATTGAACCCAGTTTGGCCTTCTGCGAGGCAAATATACTACCCAGTGTACTATCTCTCTGGACACAGAGACCCTTTAGAATGCTCACCTGGAGCCAGAGAGATAGCACAACGGTAAGGCATTTGCCTTGCACGCGGCCAACCCAGGACAAATCTGGGTTTGATTTCCAGCATCCCGTATGGTTCCCTGAGCCTGCCATGGGTGATTTCTGAGCGCAGAGCCAGGAGTAACCCCTGAGTGCCGCCGGCTGTGACCCAAAGACAAACAGACACAAAATAAACTTAAGAAAAATAGAATGCTCACCTAAAGAATATAATCTGAGATTTTGTTTTCTCAGTGCCTAGCACTTGGTAGTTGGTCTCTATTGTACTGGATGGATGGGTGGATGGATGGATGGATGGATGGATGGATGGATGGATGGATGGATGGATGGATGGATGGATTCTCTGTCACCCCTCTCCTCATTCTCTATATAATTTTTTTGCAAATATTACTTACTCACTGCAATCCCCCTTATTTTGGGAATTTGTTTTTATTTACTTATTTAGGTTTGGGGCCACACCCAGCAGTGATCAAGGATGACTCCTGGCTCTGCTCAAGGAGCTCTGGGAATCAACTATGGTGCCAAGGATTGAACCTTTGGGGTCAACACTGTCTGAGCCCAATTTTGTGCATTTTTGTTAAACATGTAGTTGATGTAGCTTCCTGTAGCTTCCTTTATTCATTTCTTTCACTGTCCCATTTCAGGGCTCTATAGCCTGGGGAAAGAAGTGCTGCTTGAACGCCTGGCCTTCGAGTTCCAAACCTGGGTGGTGTTGACCCCTCGGCGTCTGGAGGTGGTACAACTGCTGGGCCTGGCCAATGTGTTCACCGCGGAGCCAGAGGCAGGCCGCATCCATGCTGTGGACCACATGGACATAAACCACTCAACCATGCTCTGCTGGAACCATATCCACCCCACCATTGCCATCCTTCCCACCAGTCGCAAGATCCGCCGTTCGCACCCCGATATCCACGTCGTCCCTTACTCTGACCATTCTTCCTACTCGGAACTCCATGCCTTTGTCACGGCCTTGAAGCCCAGTCGAGTAGTACCCATTGTGCAGCGACAGCCCTTTCAGGATTACTTCAGCGACAGCCTGAGCCCCAAGTTCTCGGTCCCTCAGATTCCTGACTCTGTGCTGCAATGCATGAGTTCCTCCTCTTCCCAGAAACCAGACTTCCTCTGCTCCTGGTTAGAAAAGAGGCTGAAGAGGCCAAGGACTCCCGGGGTCATATTTGAGTCCCTGGAGGAAGCTGCTGAACAATCTGAAACCCACAACAACCCCCAGGAGGCCAAAACTGTGCAGAAGAACTTCTGTGAGTACCTAGAAATGCAGTTCTCCTTTCTTCCCAGGCAAATCCAGAAGCAAGTGTCATCCAACTGCTGCAACAGAGAATTAGGGGATGCCCCTCCTTCTTCCAAATGCCAGAAAATAAGTTCTGTCCGGATTTCCCCCTTGGTACAGGACGTTTCGGAACACATCAAGTCTACAGATGAGGGATTGGGCACTCTGGAAACCAAAGAGGAAACTAGTGCTAAACCTCCCTTGGGATTTAGGGGAGACATTGATGGCCCTGGAGTCTCAAGAAGCCATAGAGCTTGGTTGGGCCAGAATTCTTGGCTATTTCATGAAAAGTGTGCCCCTGTTCTGAGTTCTGAGTTCCAGGGCCTGGCATTGAAATACCTCCTGACTCCAGCGAATGATTTCCAGGCAAGGTTCTGTTCCAGGGAGTTTGACCAGCAAGTTCAAAAGTACCATGAATCTTTGCTGAAGTGCAGCCAAGAGAGAACTGAACTGACATCTTGTTTGACTTAACACTGCACTATGGGAGAGAATGACTGATGGCTGATCAGTGGTTTTGTTGGGGGCTTTACATTCCTGTCTTTTTAATTTTCTCATGGGCTCATCCCAGCTTCATTCATTCATTCCTCAATTCATTCATTGATAGCCTACTGCCAGGAAATCCTTAGTGTCTTTTATGATTAATTAATTTATTATTTTTTCTTTAATACATATCTTTATTTAAGAGTCATGATTACAAACATGTTTGTACTTGGGTTTCAATTATATTAAAAATAAAAAAGGTCTTCACCAGTGCATCTTTCCCACCACCAATGCTCTCCATCTCTCTCCTCCCACACCTCTTGCCTGCATTCAAGACAGACATTCTATTTCTCTCACTCACTACCATTGTCCTGGTAGTTCTCAGCGTACTTATTTCTCTAACTGAACTCACCACTCTTGGTGGTAAGCTTTGTATCATGGGCCAGACCTTCCAACCCTCATCTCTATTATTACAATAATGTTTTTTACTTTCTTAAAATCCATAGATGAGAGAGACTATTCTGTGTCTATCTCTCTCCTTACGACTTATTTCACTCAGCATAATAGATTCTATGTCCAACCAAGAATAAGAAAATTTCATGACCTCATCACTTCTGACGGCTACATAATATTCCATTGTGTAAATGTACCACAGTTTCTTTAGCCACTCATCTGTTATCGGGCATTGAATTCTTAGTGTCTTATTGTGTTTATGAACTGCTTTTCACTATAGACTTTTTTTTTTCCCTTAAAATCTTCTTCTCTTCTGCATCCTCTCCCTCTACCCCTTCCAAAGGAAGGGAAGAACGATCATCAGTGGCAAAAGGCAGTCGCAGAAGCGACACCTAGAGCCGGCTTCACGCTCAGGAGAGGACGCTCTGACTCCTCCTCATGGCTTCGGGTGCTCTACACGATCAGAGAAACTTCTCTAGTCACATACTATAGAAATGATCCCTGAAAGTATAGTCTTCACTATAGACCTTCCCAGTATTTTTTTAGTTTGGTTTATTTTTTATTCTTGTGTTGGAGCCACACCCATCCATGCTCGATGGTTGTTTCTGGCTCTACACTCAAGAATCACTCCTGGGGGCTGGGTAGGTGGCACTGGAGGTAAGGTGTCTGCCTTGCAAGCGCTAGCCAAGGAAGGACCGCGGTTCGATCCCCCGGCGTCCCATATGGTCCCCCCAAGCCAGGGGCGATTTCTGAGCACATAGCCAGGAGTAACCCCTGAGCGTCAAACGGGTGTGGCCCAAAAACAAAAAAAAAAAAAAAAAAAAAAAAAGAATCACTCCTGGTGGTAGAAAGGAGAAGAGATGGGATGCCAGGGATTGAACCCAGGTCAGCTGTGTGAAAGACAAAGGCCCTGCTTGCTCTAGCCTCTCTTCCCAATATTAAGTATAATAAAGGCTATTGTTATACTACTAATAATACAGCTAGTCCCAAAGATGGAGCTCTGCAGCGAGGAAGACACTTGAATGTTGGAGGCCCAGGGTTCTACCCCTAGCACTGAAAAGATATGGGGAGAGGACCCAAAGGGGTGAATTTGATACTGATTGGAGATGTGACTCAGGTGGCAGATCACTTCCCTTGCAAGAAGCTAGGGAGATCATTCAGAGGATTGAATGCAACACACATATATTGCATGCTGAAAGCCCAGACTTGATTTCAGAGCCCTACCTGATCCCCTGAGCACCAGCAGGTATGGCCCCAAAGCAAAGAAACTAGAGTATTCTTTTATTTTGGGTTTTGGGCCACAACCCGGCAGTGCTCAGCGGTTACTCCTGGCTCTGTGCTCAGAAATTGCTCCAGGTAGGCTCGGGGGACCATATGGGATGCCAGGGGTTGAACCGTGTCCATCCTGGGTCAGCCACGTGAAGACAAACACCCTACCGATGTACTATCGCTCTGGCCTCAGAGTATTTTTATCTTCAGCACTAGCATGGCCCCTAAGACCACCCCCACAAAATCATTCTGATAAGTCTTAGAGTAATCTTTTTAGCTATGCTCAACCCAATTTTGAACATACAATTATGTGTTTTGTATATCTACTATCTATATATATTTTTTTTTCTTTTTCTGATAGACTACTAGCTTTTTACTTGTTTACTGGAGCTATTTTGGAATTGGTGTGGTTTGGTTTTGTGATGTCAAGGATCAACCCCAGAGGATCCTACATGTGAGACATTCTTTTCCACTTGATCTTTAACCCCAACCCCGTGCGGTCCTTTTCTGTGGATACAGAGAGAGATCAAAATTCTGCAGAAAGGACCAGGTTCTTCCCAGATGTACCAAGCACTATTCTCTATGTCGCCTGCTTCTCTTACTAGATAAAAGTCCCTAGGAAGTGCTGTTTTTAAAGTTAGAAAGGAGCTGGGAAATGACTCAAAAAGCAAGAGTACGTACATACATACACACACACACACACACACACACACACACACACACACACACACACACACATCTCACAGCACTGAGCGGGTGTGGTCCAGAAGCACACAACAGAACACAAAGTTAGGAAGCTTGAACTGTGGTACTGAAGGCTAAGTGCCTGATCTTGAATGTGACTTGCGGTGACCCCATCCAAGTGACTTCCTGTCTCTGCCTCTGGGAGGGAACAGGAAGCTATGAAGAACCCTGGAACAGTCAAAAATTCCACTTCTTCCTCCATGAGAGTTTGTAGAGTCCCTAGGGGCCTCTCTGGATCAAACCTCACTAGGGGGTTGGGCACCCTTCACCATAGCAGTACCTGGAAGCCAAATAAACATGAAGTCTTAGGATGCAAGTGGCCTCACAGCTGCCTGGAAGCTCTGACTTCTTTGGCTGAAATAGACTTAGAAAAGATCAAATGTGCTGCCAGATATGCCTGATTGTTCACATAGCTGAGATGTTTGCTGGCCTCCCCCACTCCCCCTACTTTAACTAGAACACCAGACACAGCCTGTCTGTTGTAGTGCCCAGGGCAGAGACCAGGGAGCCAGCTGGGAGAAGGGGTGGGGTGTGCAGTTAGTTCTGTCCTGTCCTGCTCACAGTTGAACAAAACATCAAATCAGTAAGATGGCGGAAACCATAGGATTGGAAGCCATAGGTCCTCTTGCCTGCCAGGGGCGATTTCTGAGCATAGAGCCAGGAGTAACCCCTGAGTGCTGCTGGGTGTGACCCAAAAACAAAAATAAAACAAAAAAAAGGAAGCCATTGGTATGTAGCAATGAGCACTCGGATACGAATTACTTTTTTTTTTTTTTTTTTTTTTAGTTTTTGGGTCACACCGAGCAGAGCTCAGAGGTTACTCCTGGCTCTAAATTCAGAAATCGCTCCTGGCAGGCTCAGGGGACTATATGAGATGCCGGGATTCGAACCACTGTCCTTCTGCATGCAAGGCCTACCTCCATGCCATCTCTCCGGCCCCAAGAATTACTTTTGAATATAGCCAGGAGCTTTTGCAATGAAGCAGATTCTTGGAGGCAAGACTGGAGTGTTCTTTTGTTAGAAATATGAATTTATTTGAGGTCGGAGTGGTGCGCAAGCTGTAGGGTGTTTGCCTTGCACATGCTAACCTAGGATGGACCACAGTTCAATCCCCCGGCATCCCATATGGTCCCCCAAGCCAGGAGCAACTTCTGAGTGCATGGCCAGGAGTAACCCCTGAGCATCACCGGGTGTGGTCCAAAAAGCAAATATATATATATATATATATATATATATATATACATACATACATAAATATATGAGTTTATTTATTTGGGGGGTGAGGAGAGGCCATAGCCAGCAGTACTCAGAACCTACTTTTTTTTTTTTTTTTGGTGTTTGGGCCACACCCATTTGACGCTCAGGGGTTACTCCTGGCTATGCGCTCAGAAATTGCCCCTGCTTGGGGGGACCATGTGGGACACCGGGGGATCGAACCGCGGTTCATCCTACACTAGCACTTGCAAGGCAGACACCTTACCTCTAGCGCCACCTTCCTGGCCCCTAGGGCCTACTTCTAACTCTATACTCAGGAATCACTTCTGGTGTGCCTGGGCACCACTGGGCTGCCCTGTATCCAAACTCTGGCTGTCTTTGCAAAGCAGATACCTTACCCACTACACTATCTCTCCAGCCCCAAATGTGAGGAGTCTAAAGAGCAAGATAAGTCTTGACCTTGGGGGAAGTTGTACACAGGTCTTTTTTTATCAGAGGCCTTCCCTAAAAATCTTCAATGAGCTTAGGGAGGCTCATGGGGGAGCAGAGAGAATGTCTCTACTTCTAAGCATTGGACCACAGCTTCTGATATAAATATATATATATATAAACATTGACATCCCTGCCATTCACAACTGGTCTGGGGCTTAGACGATTGGTAAAATTCCTAGCTCAGTGCCTGCCATCTGATGAATATTTTTAATCTGATGTTCTTAGTTTGGTTATTAAAAACAACAAAACTAAAACATTCTAAAATAAACCTAAAGCATTCTGGGACTGAGAAGAATGCTCAAAGGACTGCTTTGAATATGGGAGACCCAAGTTTGATCACCTAAGGACTATTAGGTGTGGTTCACTCCAGTCCCCCACAATCAAACACACACACACACACACACACACACACACACACACACACACACACACAAATAAGATGATTCCGGGGGTGGGGAGATGACCCAGAGGACTGAAGCATAAGATCTGTGTGTGGGAGATTTATATCTCTGAGAACCATTGGACAGTTCCCATAAGCACTAAGCTTGGAGTAGTTTCCAACCACTAAGTAACCCAACTCCCCCAATAATAAAAAGCATCTGTTCGTAAAATAATAAACTTTAAATCATAAATAAAAATTACAGGATTCCTGGGGGTGGAACGATAGCACACAGCGATAGGGCATTTGCCTTGCACGTGGCTGGGACTGATCCAGGTTTGATCCTTGGCATCCCATATGGTCCCCCGAGCCTGCCAGGAGCGATTTCTGAGTGCAGAGCCAGGAGTAACCCTGAGCACCGCCGGGTGTGGCCCCAAAACAAAAACAACAAAAATTCTAGGACTCCTGGGGCTGAAGCTATAGTATAGTGAGTAGGACACTTGCCTTACATGCAACCGACGTAGGTTATTTCCCTGCATCCCATATGGTCCCCTAAGCACTGCCAGGAGTAACCCCCGAGTATTTCCAGGTATGGCCAAAAAAAGTAAAAATAAATAATTACAGCACGTCGTGTGGATCAATTATATGTATAATTTTATCTTTAAAAATTCAGGTAATTACATAATTTTACATCCTGTATTTTACTTAATATATTAAACATTTTGTCATGCAATTAAATATTATTAAAAATAATAATAATTACGCTTCTTCAAAATATGTATATATGTTTTGATATACTTACCTGGCAGGGGACATACCATGATCACGAAGGTGGTTTTCCCAGGGTGAGGCTTATCCATTGCACTCCGGATGTGCTGACCCCGGCGATTTCCCCAATTTAAAGAAAAAAATATATCTGTATATATGTTTTGGGACTTGGACCATACCTGGTAGTATGGTAGGTACTCAGAACTTGCTCTTGGCTCTGTGATCCTGGTGAGGTTCAGAGAACCATGCAAGACAAGTTCCTTAACCTCTGCATTATATCTCGAGACCCCAACAATACCATTTTTAGGTGATAAAATAGCTTAAAGGGCTGCTGAACATACACAAGGCCCTGTGTTTGATGTGTTTGGTTGGTATGGTTCAGCCACCCTAGCACTACTGGATTAAAAATAGCACTATTAAAATGGGGCCGGGCGGTGGCGCTGGAGGTAAGGTGCCTGCCTTGCCTGCGCTAGCCGAGGACGGACTGCGGTTCGATCCCCCGGTGTCCCATATGGTCCCCCAAGAAGCCAGGAGCAACTTCTGAGCGCATAGCCAGGAGTAACCCCTGAGCGTCACAGGGTGTGGCCCAAAAACCAAAAAAAAACATTATTTTTGGGCCCGGAGAGATAGCACTGCGGCGTTTGCCATGCAAGCAGCCGATTCAGGACCAAAGGTGGTTGGTTCGAATCCCGGTGTCCCATATGATCCCCCGTGCCTGCCAGGAGCTACTTCTGAGCAGACAGCCAGGAGTAACCCCTGAGCACTGCCGGGTGTGCCCCCCCCCCAAAAAAAAACATTTTTAATAGTTGTATGTTACTCTAATTGCCTTATTGAATAGACTCCCATCCTTTTTCCATAGAGGATTACGATATCAAAATTCATTATATTCAAACAGTCTAAGAGCAGTACATATTATGACACAACCTCTTCTCTTAAGTTAATGAATATTTACTAAACTGTGTGAGCCAGACTGAGTCCAACTTCTAGGAACCACTGACATTGCTGCACTGTGGGCATGTGGCTAAGGGAGATAGCTTGTCTTCAGTGCAAGGGCCCCCAGACTGTTGCTATCTCTTTGGCAGCATGGGAGTTGTTGACTCCTAACCAAGCAAAGTCACACATACTCCCTGAAGTGAATCTAGACGGAGTCAGACAGGGAAGTCAAGCCAAGGGCTTTGAGGAGTTGAGTGTTGGTGGCAATGTTTTATCATTTATTTATTTATTTTGGTTTTGGGTCACACCCAGCAGCACTCAGGGGTTATTCCTGGCTCTGTGCTCAGAAGTCACTCCTGGCAGGCTCGGGGGACCATATGGAATGCCGGGATTCGAATCACCCTCTTTTTGCATGCAAGGCAAATGCCCTACCTCCATGCTATCTCTCTGGCCCCATGTTTTATCTTTTAATAATGGGGAAATTCCCTACAATTCCAAAGCACATGTGTTCCAATTTTTAAGAAAAGGGATTGACCAGTTTTTAAAAACTTTGTATTGATTAACTGGTTTCTGGGCCACACCCAATGGTGCTCAGGGGTTATTCCTGGCTCTACACTCAGAAATCACCCCTGGCAGGCCAGGGGCCCACATGGGATACCAAGAATCAAACTGACTTCCTCCCAGGTCAGCTGCATGCAAGGCAAATACCCTACTGTTGTGCTATCTCTCCGGCCCCTGATCTTTATTATTATTTACTTTCTAAACACTGGTAGAAAAGTGCTACATCCCATCTCTTTCTTTCTTTTTTGTTTTTTGGATCACACCCGACAGTGCTCAGGGGTTACTCCTGGCCGTACACTCAGAAATCGCTCCTGGCAGGCTCGGGGGGGGGGGGCTGTATGAGATGCCGGGATTTGAACCACCATCCTTCTACATGCAAGGCAAACACCTTACCTCCATGTTATCTCTCCAGCCCCATCCCATCTATTTCTAAGAAATCGGTTTGTTTTTAGAAACTAGACATGACCCCTAGAGATCTAGCAAGATCTAGCATCTAAGCATGAAGAAGAAAGTTCCCTAAGGATCAATTATTTACTTGTTTCATGATCATCAGGAAAACTTGTACTTTTCCACAAGGAGACTGAAAATGGCTTAAATTCCCTTAGGGGGGAAAATGTCTGGCTGACAGACTTTGGGGACTATTTGTGAGTCAAGACTCAGACTGTCCTTTATTCTAGGAAGTAGATTAGTCTATTTCTTTTCTTTTTCTCTCTTCTTTTTCTCCTCTTCTCCCTTCTCTTCTTCTTTGCATCTATCATGGGGCTACTCATGGTTCTGTGTTTTGGGGATCACTCCCAGTGCTGCAAATGGAACACAGATTTCCTGAAATATTAATACGAAGTTAATCATTCTGACAATTCCTAGAGGCAAGTATACTTTCAGATGATTGTAAGGATGATCAAGATGGAACAACAGGAGGTCCTTGGGAAGAGAATTAGGAAAGTATCATGAACGAAAGAAAAAACAAATTATCCAAGTGGTGGCTGGGGACTGGGGGAAGAGGAAGTCGACAGCTTCTCTCTAGTGGTAGTGAGGATTGAGATATTAGTTGTCAGCCTGGACTGACAGGCTGAAAGAAAGTGTAAAGGAGTTGGGCCAGATGATAATACAGTGGGAGGCCGTTTCCTCAAGCAACACCAGGAGTGATCCCTAAGCACAGAGCCAGGAATAAAACCAGAGCATGGCCAGATGTGGTCCTCCATATGTATTTTATTAGCCATCATGCCAGCACACTGACTCCTCCCATTAATTTATAGTAACTTTGGTGAGTAGTAGATGAAGAGTTGGACCCCCATGCTATGATTCCATCCTTCTTAATCTTTCTAAAACTTTCTTGAGTATCCCAAATTGCCATTTGATTTTTGCATCAGGTTTGTCGTTTCAACAACATCAGTTGTTAGCTAATATAGTAATTCAAACAATTATGCCAAAAAGTGTTGGTACTTTATTTTCACGTGCTAGAGATTTAATTTTCTTTTTTTCATAAATAGTTTGAATTACTGTGAGATACACTGTTACAAATTCATCATGGAGCTGGAGCAGTGGCACAAGCGGTAGGGCGTTTACCTTGCACACACTAACCTAGGATGGACCTCAATTCAATCCCCTGGCATACCATAGGGTCCCCCAAGCCAGGAGCAATTTCTGAGTGCATAACCAGAAGTAACCCCTGAGCATCACCAGGTGTGGCCCAAAAACCAAACCCCCCCCCAAAAAAAAGTTGTTCATAATTGTCAGTCATACAATATACAGTGGTCCTTTCTCTGCCCTAACTATATGTATTACCCAATTCTTTGTGGCATGCTTCCTACCATAGACTGGTCCTTCTGGCCCTCATTTCACTCTTTGAATATTAATATCATTCTATCTTTTTTTTATATCTCAAAAGTGAGTGCAGTCATTTTTATGTCTATCCTTCTCCCTCTGACTCATATTGCTTAATATAATATATTCTTCTTCATATCTATCCATGTATTAGCAAATTTCATGATTTTATTTTTTCCTAACAGCTGTGTAACATTCCATTGTGTAGATGTACCACTGATTTTTATCCATTCATCTATTCTAAGGTACTTGGGTTATTTCCAGATTCTGGCTCTTGTGAATAGTGCTGTGACGAACATAGGAATGCAGAGAGCTTTTCTGCATTGTTTCTGCAGCCTAGGAATGGCTTTCTGGGTTACATGGAAGCTCAATTTCTAGTTATCTGAGGAGTATCCTAAGGTTGAACCAGTCAACATTCCCACCAGCAGTGAATAAGGATCCCCTTTTCCCTGCATCTATGCCAATACATTTTGTTCTTGTTCTTTTTGATGTGTGCCAGTCTTTGTGGAATGAGATTATATCTCATTGTTGTTTTGACTTGCCTTTCTCAGAAGATTAATGATGTGTAGTATTTTTTTTTATGTGTAGTATTTTTTATGTGCCTTTTGATCCTCTGTATTTCCTCTCTGGGGAAGTTTCTGTACATTTCCTCTTCCCATTTTTGTACGATGTTAGGTGCTTTTTTCTTATTAAGTTCTAACAATGCCTTATATATTTATATATTAATTCCTTATTATATGAGTATTGGATAAATAGTTTCTTCCATTTTGTGGGTAGTCTTTGTTACTAGTCACTATTTCCTTTGAGTGCAAAAACTTCTTAGCTTAATGTGGTTCCATGTATTTATCTTTGCTTACACTTGCTTGGTCAGTGGTGTTTCATCCTTGAAGATGCCATTAGCTTTGATGTCATGGAGAATTCTGCTTATGTTTTTCTCTAAGTATTTTATGGTGTTAGGCTATATATCAAGGTCTTTAATCCATTTAATTTGACTTTTGTGCACAGTGTTAAAGAGAGGTCTCAGTTCACTTTTTTGCATGTACTTGAAGTTTTCCCAATACCACTTATTGAAGAGGCTTCCTTGCTCCACTTCATATTTTATTTCTTGCCCCTTTAACAAATACTAATTGATTATATACCTGAGGGTCAGTCTCAGGATACTCAAGTCTATTCCACTAATCTGAGGGTCTTTCTTTATTCCAGTACCATTCTATTTTTTGCTTTTGTTTTTGGTCACACCCTGCCGCGCTCGGGGGGGGGTTACTCTTGGCTCTATGCTCAGAAATTGCTCCTGGCAGGCTAAGGGGACCATATGGGATGCCAGGATTCGAACCACTAACCTTCTGCATGCAAGGCAAATGCCTTACCTTCGTGCTATCTCTCCGGCCCCAGTACCATGCTATTTTAATGACTACGACTTTAAGGTAACAGTTTGAAGTTGGGGAAAGTGATACCTCCCATCTTCTTTTTCCCAAGGATTGCTTTAGAATTCATGGAGGTTTGTTGTTCCATTTAAATTTCAGAAGTGTTTTTATCTATTTCTTTGAAAAATGTCATGGGTATCTTTATAGGGATTGCATTATATCTGTACAATGCTTTCGGAAGTGTCGCTATTTTAATGTGATTCTTGCAGGCAGCAGAATGTTGGATTCAATTTTCTTTTTTTGTTTTTGTTTTTGGGCCACACCCAGCGATGCTCAGGGGTTACTTCTGGCTGTCTGCTCAGAAATAGCTCCTGGCAGGCACGGGGGACCATATGGGACACTGGGATTCGAACCAACCACCTTTGGTCCTGGATTGGCTGCTTGCAAGGCAAACGCCGCTGTGCTATCTTCCCGGGCCCAGGATTCAATTTTCTGATCTATTTTGCCACCACTCTGTGTCTCTTAATTGGTGCATTTAGTCCATTAACATTCAAAGAGATGTTATGCAATTTTGTGCCATTTTTGTAGAAGTTTTGTGTGCTTTTAGGGTTTTTCTTGCTGTAAAGTAGCTTCTTCAGTTCTTCTTTTAAAGTTGGTTTTGAGTCTGTAAAGTCCCTGAGCTGTTGTTTATCCCTGAAGCTGTGTATCATGCCTTCAAACCTGAATGAGAAGTCTGGCTGGGTGAAGTATGATTGTGAGATGTTCATTGATTTTTTTTTTCACTAGATGTCACAATTGTCTTTGGGCCTGAAGTGTTGCTTGTGAAAAATATACTGTAAAATAAATATACTGTAGGGCCCGGAGAGATAGCACAGCGGCGTTTGCCTTGCAAGCAGCCGATCCAGGATCAAAGGTGGTTGGTTCGAATCCCGGTGTCCCATATGGTCCCCCATGCCTGCCAGGAGCTATTTCTGAGCAGACAGCCAGGAGTAACCCCTGAGCAAAAACTAAAAATAAATAAATAAATATATAAATATAATATATTTATAAATAAATATAAATAAATAAATATACTGTATATAAATATGTAAATAAAATATACTGTAATATACTTTAAATCTTATGGAGTGTTGCTCCATAGTGTCTAGATTGTGTCTTGTGGTGCTTTAATTTAGGTTTCTTATAGCTGGTACTCTTCAGACATCCAGGATGTGGGACCAAGCACTCTTAGGCTCTGGAAACGTCTCAGCAATGATGCCTTTTACTATTGTTTTCCTAGAGATTTTCTTCCTGGGTCTCTGAGACTCTAGTAATTCCTATGTTGTTTTTGTTGAGTTTATCCCAAAATTCTATGTTTGTTTTTTGTATGTTTGTTAACCCATGTGACGCTCAGGGGTTACTCCTGGCTATCCTAGTTGGGTCTTCAGAGCTATCACTAAGCATGGTGCTTTTCTGCATTGCTTTCCCATTGGGACTCTGTTATATCGTGGTGTTTTTTAATGTATTGCAGTATGGATCTTTGACTAGAGGAAATGCATGGCCACTCCCCTTCACTCTGTGCTCTTCTCAGGGTGCACTGACCTAGAGGATAAATTGCTCTTCTGAATCATAAAGAAGCCCCGCTACAGATCTGTCTGTCCACCTCAGTTTCTTAGAACTGTGTGGGCCACAGATTTAATTTTCAATGGGTTGCCTCAGTAAATACATCATTCAGAATCTAATCTTTCTTTCAAGCAGAGGAAGGAACAAGGGTGAATTTAAAAATGTTTACTTAGGGGCTGGGAAGGTGGCGCTAGAGGTAAGGTGTCTACCTTGCAAGCGCTAGCGTAGGACCGCGGTTCGATCCCCCGGCGTCCCATATGGTCCCCCCAAGCCAGGGGTGATTTCTGAGTGCATAGCCAGGAATAACCCCTGAGCGTCAAATGGGTATGGCCCAAAAACCAAAAAAAAAAAAAAAAAAAATGTTTACTTAACATGACCAAGGATATAGCTCAAAAGTCTACAGAGTAGGAGGGAATCTTGGGCTCACTTTTTTTTTTTTTTTTTTTTGGTTTTTAGGCCACACCCGGCGGTGCTCAGGGGTTACTCCTAGCTGTCTGCTCAGAAATAGTTCCTGGCAGGCATGGGGGACCATATGGGACACCGGGATTCGAATCAACCACCTTTGGTCCTGGATCGGCTGCTTGCAAGGCAAATGCCGCTGTGCTATCTCTCCCGGCCCGGGTTCACTTTTTAATACTCAGTTTTGAAGCACCCTCCAACCATCTCTAACCACTGCCATTGTGGTCAAAAAATGTAAAACAAGGGCCGGAGAGAGAGCATGGAGATAAGGTGTTTGCCTTGCATGCAGGAGGAGGGTGGTTTGAATCCTGGCATCCCATATGGTCCCCCGAGCCTGCCAGGAGCGATTTCTGAGCATAGAGCCAGGAGGAACCCCTGAGCACTGCCGGGTGTGACCCAAAAAACAAACAAAATTTAAAAACAAAAACAAAAAGGGGCCGGAGAGATAGCATGGAGGTAAGGCGTTTGCCTTTCATGCAAGAGGTCATCGGTTCAAATCCCGGGCGCCCCATATGGTCCCCCGTGCCTGCCAGGAGCAATTTCTGAGCCTGGAGCCAGGAATAACCCCCTGAGCACTGCCGGGTATGACCCAAAAACCAAAAAAAAAAAAAAAAAAAAAGATATAACAGCAATCATCCCATAGCTCTGCACTCAGGGATCACTTCTGGTGGTGCTCAGGGGAGTTAAAAAGTGCTGAAGAACTATCTAAGTGGGGTAAGTCACATGCCATGCCACTGGCTAATTAATTCTTAATTAACCTAATTAACTGGCTAATTAACCCCTTTACTAACTCTATCACCACTGAGCATATGCTTTGCAGCAGCCCCCGGGTTTCAGCTTCTACAGCATGGTTCCTTTAAGAATCTCTAAGAGTGGGCCGGGAGAGATAGCACAGGGCATTTGCCTTGCAAACAGCCGATCCAGGACCAAAGGTGGTTGGTTCGAATCCTGGTGTCCCATTTGGGCCCCCCCCCGGCCCCCCCCCCCCCCCCCCCGTGCCTGCCAGGAGCTATTTCTGAGCAGACAGCCAGGAGTAACCCCTGAGCAATGCCGGGTGTGACCCAAAAAACCAAAAAAAAAAAAAAAGGAATCTCTAAGAGTGGGTTTGCCTTGCATGCAGAAGGTCAGTGGTTCGAATCCCGGCATCCCATGTGGTCCCGAGCCTGCCACGAGCGATTTCTGAGCATAGAGCCAGGAGGAACTCCTGAGCGCTGATGGGTGTGAACCAAAAACAAAAAACAAAGCAAAACAAAAAGAATCTCTAAGTGTGATCCCTAGGAAAAGCCAAAGTAAGCCCTGAGCACTGGTTATGACCACCATAAAAATGAAGAAAGCAAAGAAGGAGAAAGGAAGAAAGTTAGAGAAGGAAGGTAATGCATAAGTAAGGCACTTGTCTTGCATGTGATAAGTCCTTATTTGATTCCTGATACGATCCCCATGCCCTGCCAGGAGTAATGCCTGAGTACAGAGCCAAGAGAAAGTACTGATGGGTGTAGCTCCCCAAAACAAGCAAAACAAAACAAAAAAGAAAAAATAGCAGATAATGAATGGGGCAAAATTGAAAATAAGAATGCCCAACTAGAATGGCCTTGCAACAGTGAGAGGTAGTGGCGAGTTAATCTAATGTTTTTGGAAGAATGAGACTGCATCATGTTTGGCTATTGTAGTATAAGCAGTTAGAGAACAGCAAAGTAAAAAAAAATTTTTTTTTTGGGTCACACCCGGCAGTGCTCAGGGGTTACTCCTGCTCTACACTCAGAAATCGCTCCTGGTAGGCTCAGGGGACCATATGCGATGCCAGGATTCGAACCACTGTCCTGCATGCAAGGCAAACACCCTATCTCCATGCTATCTCTCCAGCCCCTAAAGTCAAATTTATTTTTACAAAGAAAAAGGGTATATGTCACAGTCACATATTTGGGAAAATGAAGAAAGGAAGAAACAAGTGAGTTTGTTTACAATACAAATAACTGGAATGTTTTATGAATTAACACTATTTCCTATACTAGACATGTCTTCTAACTAAGAACTTAAGAGGAAAACATGTTTTTCTGGCTTTGGAGTCAACAAAGCCATTAGGTTAAAGGTTGCATTTCCTGAGAGACTGGGATTTTTCGGTTAAAAAATAAATTCATTTACCAGTGAATAGTTTGAAAACTATTTCAAGTGCTTTGTAGGTCCACAGTTCGATCCCTGACACTGTAGGCCCTGATCCCAGAATCTCTGGGTTTAGGCCTGAAGTCTCCCCTAAGAACTACTGAGTATTCTGGGGGTCCTTGGCACCATAGGGCCTGACAAATGCTGCGATGTCCTCACATCCCCCAACAAAGCACAGAACTGACCAATCTAGCTGACTGACTGATATGGTGAGTAGAGACCCCAGATTCCATAAGCATAACTGGGGAGCCCTCTTCTTCCAAGATATTTCAATTATAATGAAGTTTTGGGGATTTGGGTGGGGTCCACATCAGGCTGTGCTCAGGGCTTACTCCTGGCTCTGCTCCTGATGGTGCTCAGAGGATTGCATAGTGACTGAACAGAACCTGGCTCCTTTCAGTCACTACATATATATGCATAGCAAACACTCTAGCCCCTTGATCTCTCCACTCTGAAGTTTGTGCAGGGAGAGAAGCTTAGGTACACTCTGTAATGCTGGAGAATTACTCCTAATAGTGCTCAAGGGGTCTTGCAATGCCAGGGTCTGACCCAGTGGTCCTCAAACTATGGCCCACGGGCCACATATTGTATTTGTATCTGTTTTGTTTCTTCATTGCAAAATAAGATATATGCAGTGTGCATAAGAATTAGTTCATAAGTTTTGTTTTTACTATAGTCAGACCCTCCAATGGTCTGAGGGACAGTGAACTGGCCCCCTGTTTAAAAAGTTTGGGGACCCCTGGACCCCTCTACTTTGCAAGCCATGTACCCAGCCTGTTGAGTTTTTCTCTAGCCTCTATTATGAAGTTTTAGTAATCAATGTTTACAGAAAAGAACATTAGTCTTGTAAGCTGTATAACAGAATACAGCCAAATTCAGAACTTTCTTTTTCTTTTGAATTGGGTTTGACCACAACTGGGTGTGTTTAGGATTTACTTTTAGCACTAAGTTATCACTTCTGGCATGGATCTGAAAATTATTATGGGGTGTTGGGAACTGAACTGAGTTGGGGGGCTGGAGCAATAGCATAGTAGTAGGACGTTTGCCTTACATGTGGATGACCCGGGATGGACCTGGCTTGGCAGCTTGCAAGGCAAATGTACCCACTATAATTCTCTGGGTCTACAAATTCAGAATGGACTGGGGAATGTTAGTGGTAAAGAACTTTGATTCCCCAAGTTAAAAAAAAAAAATCAAAATGATGGGGCCGGAAAGATAACATGGAGGTAGAGCATTTGCCTTGCATGCAGAAGGACGGTGGTTCAAATCCTGGCATCCCATATAGTCCCCCAAGCCTGCCAGGAGTGATTTCTGAGAGTAGAGTCAGGAGTAACCCCTGAGTACTGCTGGGTGTGACCCAAAAACCAAAAAAAAAAAAGTATTGGATTTTTGTTTATTCACTCAAGAATATTCTACATCCATGGGGGCCGGGCGGTGGCGCTAAAGGTAAGGTGCCTGCCTTCCCTGCGCTAGCCTTGGACGGACCGCGGTTCGATCCCCCGGTGTCCCATATGGTCCCCCAAGCCAGGAGCAACTTCTGAGCACATAGCCAGGAGTAACCCCTGAGCGTCACAGGGTGTGGCCCAAAAACCAAAAAAAAAAAAAAAAAAAAAAAGAATATTCTACATCCTAATAAGCACCCAAGTAAATGAGGCGTCGTTATGTTCATGAGCCTGTGTCCTCTGCTAATTAAAAAAAATATTACTTAAACCTTGTATCCTCTTTTAGTCAATATAAAACTGAAGAAGTCCTACTTTTGATTCTACACAGTCACTGATAATATCGGCAAAAATGGATGGAAGTAGAGTCAGGATATTTGGGGAAAGTGATAGAATTTTTCTTATACATTTTTCTGATGAAGTGAGGAAAGGTATCAGTTATTTCTTAAGCATGAAGAAAGCCGAATGCCTAAGTTACACTTTTGTGACACTTTTGTCACACTCCAGTAAAAAAGTCAGGAGACCTATCCACATCTCCTACAAAGTCTTTGTGTGCTTTGTTAATCTTTTTATTTATTTTGATTTTTGGGTCACACCTGGCAGCACTCAGGGGCTACTCCTGGCTCCACGCTCAGAAATCGCTCCTGGCAGGCTCGGGGAACCATAGGGGATGCTGGGATTCGAGCCAATGACCATTTGCATGAACGGCAAATGCCTTACCTTCTTGCTCTCTCTCCGGCCCCTCAGCTACTCTTGATTGGCCTCTCCTAATCCAATGAGTTCTTGCCTGCATCTCTGTATCTAGGTCCTCAGCCCTTGGGATTTCTGGTTTTTGAGCCACACTTGGTGATGCTCAGGGGTGACTCCTGGCTATGCTCTTAGAAATTGCTCCTGGCTTAGAGGGACCATATGGGACACCAGGGGATCAAACCATGATTCACCCTAGGTTAGCACGTGCAAGGCAGACGCCCTCCTGCTTGCACCACTGCTCCGGGCCCAGGGATATCTTATACTTGACAACACTTCAGTGTTTCCAACTGACAGTAACTTCCTCTCCCTCTGCTGCTGACCTGATATCTGCCCCTTTCCTCCACGTTCTGTGCTTGATCACACTCTCATTGTGCTTTTTGAATTGAATGTTCTTTCACTCCAATCACTCCAGTCTGCCAAATCCTCCCTGCTATCAGTTTTCTTCTGGAAGTACAGATTTCTTTTAAACTGTCTGAGGGGCCAACGAGATTGCTTACAAAGGATTGAGGGCATACCTTATACATGCGAGGCCTGGTACAATCCTCAGCATCATAAAGTCTCTCAAGTACCATAGGGAATGATTCCTGACTCTTGAGCACAGTGTGAGGAGTAGCTCATGAGCGCTGTTGGATATGGGCCCACAAAACAGGGCTAGAGAGATAGATAGTAAAGATGTTAGCCTTGTACAAGACAGCTGACCGTGGTTTGAAACTTGGCACTGTATATGGCTCCATCCAGAGCATTTTGGGAATGATACCCGGGACACAACTGAGCACAGTTGAGGTGCCCCCCACCCCCGCATAAAAAAATGCTCTCACAGGCCTGGAGAGATAGCACAGCAGCGTTTGCCTTGCAAGCAGCCGATCCAGGACCAAAGGTGGTTGGTTCGAATCCCGGTGTCCCATAAGGTCCCCCGTGCCTGCCAGGAGCTATTTCTGAGCAGACAGCCAGGAGTGACCCCTGAGCAATGCCGGGTGTGGCCCAAGAACCAAAAAACCAAAAAAAAAAAAAAAGCTCTCACTAAACAGTCTTCTTACACCTCTAGTAGCACTTTATTGACTTTTTTTTTGGGGGGGGGGTCACACCCGGCAGCGCTGAGGGGTCACTCCTAGCTCCACGCTCAGAAATCGCTCCTGGCAGGCTCGGGGGACCATATGGGATGCCGGGATTCGAACCACCGACCTTCTGCGTGAAAGGCAAATGCCTTATCTCCATGCTATCTCTCCGGCCCCATTTTATTGACTTTCTTATTTTGTTTTTTGGGTCACATTGGGCAGTGCTCAGGGTTTAGTCCTGACTCTGTGCTCAGAAATTACTCCTGGCAGGCTTGGGGGACCATATGGGATGCCCAAAATCAACCCAGGTTTGTCCTGGGTCAGCCCCATGCAAGGCAAACACCCTACCACTGTGCTATCATTCTGGTCCCACTTTATTGACTTTCAAAATCTAATTTATCTCTTCTAACTAGTGGATTTCATATTGTTTCACTCCTCTACTGGAATAGAAGCTCCTTTAGGTTAGCCCAAATGCTTTCTACTTTGCAGCTTTTTGGAAGGGTTTGTTTTGGGCTACTCCTAGGGGTCCTTGGGGGCTTGAGGCTCTGGTTTTCCTATTCAAGTGGTAATCAAGCATTACTGAAGATTGAGCCTGAACTTTCAGCTTGTAAAGCAGTCACTTAACCTTCTAAGCTATTTCTCTGGCCCCTTTTCTTTGTATCTTTAATTTATTGGCTTTATTGTTTTTTTTTTTTTTTTTTTTTTTTTGGTTTTTGGGTCACACCTGGCAGTACTCAGGGATTACTCCTGGCTCTACGCTCAGAAATCGCCCCTGGCAGGCTCGGGAGACCATATGGGATGCTGGGATTCGAACCACCGTCCTTCTGCATGACACCTTTCTTCCATGCTATCTCTCCAGCCCCAGGCTTTATTGTTTTTGCCAGGCAAGATAGTACTCCGGGTTACCCCTAGCGAACACAGCTGGTGGTGTGACCATGTGGTGCCAGAAAATGAACCCGGGACTTTTGCATGCAAAGCATGCACCTAGTGTATTCATTGAGTTCTTTCTTGGGACCCTGTAGCATCAGTTTCTACCATCCTATATAGCATACTAGGTACTCAAGAGATAGTTGATGAATAGCTACATTAAACCCTGAAGCTTAGTGCTGGAACAATAGTACAGTGGATAGGGTGTTGGCCTTACACAAGGCCAACTAGGCTTAATCCCCAGCACCTCATATGCTCCCCCAAACCCTGCCGAGTGATTCCTGAACGCAGAGCCAGGAGTCATCCCTGTACATTTCTGGGTGTGGCAAACTAAACCAAACCAAAGCAAACATCTGAAGCTATTCTTATGCTTTAATATTATCTTTGAAAGTCTTTCCTGATTCCACTCGTATATATCTGTCTGCATTTGATCATTATTTTGGGGTGGTGAAGGAGGCTTGGGTTTCACTCATGATACTTGGCCAACCTGACTTCATGGTTCAATGCTAGAGCCTGACCATGCAGGGCTGCTGAGGCCCATAGGAGCTTAGGGAATCCCAGGTATGTTTCCATCCTTTTGCGGGAGCCCTACAGGGATTGAACAGAAGACACTGTAAACCTGACCTAGCTCTATAGTCCTTCATGCATTCCTCACTCCGCTTTTCCCCCAGAGACTGAGCACTCTGATCTTCTATTTGACTGTCTAGACAGGGGTCGGCAACATGCGGCTCTTTTGAAGCTTTGCTCCAACATCAGGGCCCATAGCGGGGGGGGGGGGGGGGCGGGATCACTTAAATATTTTAATTGGCTATTAATTTGCACAAATATATTTTACATTTTTGGGGGCCACACCAGTGTCGCTCAGTGGTTACTCCTAGCTATGTGCTCAGAATTGCTCCTGGTTTGGGGGACCATATGGGACACTGGGAAACTGAACCATGGTCAGTCCTAGGTTAGTGCGTGCAAGGCAAATGCTCTACAGCTTGCTCCACTGCTTCGGCCCCATATTTTACATTGTTAAGTGAAAAAGTTCTTTTTTTTTTCTTCAGATCGACAGCTCACTGCAGGATCCTGTATATAGCATTAAGGTAAGAAACAATGTATGCAATGCTATATTTGTTTTAAATATCGAGATGGTTTTGTTGCTCCCAGGTTTTTTTTTCCTTCAGAAACGAGTTCAAGTAGCTCTTTATGTCTTTTTTTTTTTTGGTTTTTGGGCCACACCCTGTGACGCTCAGGGGTTACTCCTGGCTATGCACTCAGAAGTTGCTCCTGGCTTCTTGGGGGACCATATGGGACGCCGGGGGATCGAACCGCGGTCCATCCTAGGCTAGCGCAGGCAAGGCAGGCACCTTACCTCCAGCGCCACCGCCCGGCCCCGCTCTTTATGTCTTAAAGGTTGCAGACCCCTGGTCTAGGAGAATGTCTGATACAAAGCATACACACATACAGTTTCTTGGATGATTGACTGAATGATATTACTGAGAGGAAAGATTGGATGGAGGTTGGTTAATTAAGAAAGGATCCCTGGGGCCGGAGAGATAGCATTGTCGTAGGGCGTTTGCCATGCATGTAGCTGACCCAGGACAGGCAGTGGTTCAAATCCTGGCACCCCATATGGTTCCCCCCCCCCAGCCTGCCAGGGGTGATTTCTGAGTGCAGAGCCAGGAGTGACCCCTGAGCACTGCTGGGTGTGGCTCAAAAACCATCTGAACTCAATCCAATCCAGCCCAACCAACCAACCAACTGGTTGTGGCCCAAAAGCCAACCCAACCCAACCCACCACCAACCAACCAACTGGCCCCCAAAACGAACCCCAAACCAACCTACCTACCCCCAAAACCAACCCCAAATCAAATACCTACTTATCTATCCCAAAAACCAATCAACCTCCCTACCCCCAAAACCAACCAAACAACCAATGTACCTATCTACCTACCTACTTACCTACCCCCCAAAACCAGCCCCAAACCAACCAACCTACCTACCTATCTATCCCCAAAACCAGCCCCAAACCAACCTACCTACCTACTTACCTACCCCCAAAATCAACCAACCTAAAAACAACCTACCTACCCCCAAAACCAACTGAAAATCAACCTACCTACCTATCCACACAACCCAACCAACCCACCAACCAACCAACCAACTGGATGTGGGCCAAAAAGCAACTCAAAACCAACCTACCTACCTACCTACCTACCCACCCAACCCACCGGGTTTGGGCCAAAAAGCAACTCAAAACTAACCAACCTACCTATGTCCCCACCCAAAGCCTACCTACCTGTACCTAACCCAAAAACCAACCCAAAACCAACCTACCTACCAACCAACTAGGGTATGGCCACCAAATCAGTCTACCCACCTACTACCTACTTACCTACCTACCTACTTACCTACCTACCTACCTACCTATTTACCTACCTACGTACATACCTACCTACCTAGTGTGGCCAAAAACCAACCCCAAACCAACCAACCTACCTACCTACCTAAAAAAAAAAAAGCTTAAACCCAACCCAACCCAACTCAACCTAAACCGAGCTCATTCCTTTCATTCCTTTCAGCATGGGCGACCAGGCAACCCCCTCAGGAGGGTGCAGGGTTCTGTCCCTCCCCTCCCCTTCCCAGGCCCACTCAGTCACACTACACCGATGACGTCACACAGGCGTGACATCACCTGATGTCACATTTGGCAACAAGATCACTTCAGCCTTTCCCTCACAGACCTTCCCCCTCAGGGCCAAAAAACCCAAAACAAAACACCAGCACGCCTAGGCCTGCTCGGCCCTGAGGAAGAGGAGGGGGCGGGGGTCGAGCCCGCCAAACCAGCCATTCCACCCTGGCGCCCTCAGGCGGCCCCCCCGCCCCCAGGGGCCCGATCAGCATGAAGACGCCGTAGCGCGCATGCGCAGGAGCACGAGCTCGAGCTGGAGGACGTACATGCGCAGGAGCACGAGCACGAGCACGAACAGGAGGACTGCGCATGCGCAGTCGCCCTCGCGCGCTCTGCGGGCACTTCCGCCTCAGTAGGTGTCATGGCGCGGGGGGCTGGGCTGGGCTGGGCTGGGCTCGATCGATCGCTCGGCGCTCGGCTCGGCGGGCCTGGAGCGGCTGCGGGAGACCCGGGCGGCGGCGGCGGCGGCGGCGGGAGGGGGCAGGCGGCCGAGGCGGAAGTGAGCGCGACCCGGGCGGCTGAAGCGACGTTGGCGGCGGCGGCGCACACGGGCGCGGAGCCGGCTCCGGGCGGCGGGAGCCGGTTCGCGCCGGGGGGAGGATGACCCGCCGCCGCCTCCTCCTGCTCCTCCTGCTGCTCCTGCTGCTCAGGGTCGCGCCCGCGCGCGGCTGAGCCCCCCACACACCGGCGGTGAGTGTTTGGGAGGGCGGGGGCATAGCCCGAGGGTCCCGGATGTCCCCTGGGTACCCGGATGTCCCGGGGTCTCCCTAAGGTGAGCAGCCGGTGGCTGGCTGGCTGGCTGGGCGGTGGGTGGGTGTGGACGGCGGCGCCGGCGACGCTCTCGGTGGAGGCTCGGGGAGGGGGAGGGCGGAGGGGATGCGGACGGACAGACAGACGGACGGGCAGATGGACGGACAAGACCAGACCGACGGACGAACGGACAGACTGATGGACGGACAGACAGATGGACAGACGGACAAGACAGACAGATGAACGGACAGACTGATGGACGGACAGATGGACAGACGGACAAGACAGACATAAGGACAGGCAGATGGACAGGCGGACAAGATAGACAAGACAGAGACAGACAGACATAAGGACAGGCGGACAGACAGACAAATGAACAGACAAGACAAACTGACAGACAAGGCAAAGACAGACAGACAAACGGACAGACTGACAGACAAGACTGACGGATGGGGGGCCGGAGAGATAGCATGGAGGTAAGGCGTTTGCCTCTCATGCAGGAGGTCATCGGTTCGAATCCCGGCGTCCCATATATGGTCCTCCCGTGCCTGCCAGGAGCAATTTCTGAGCCTGGAGCCAGGAATAACCCCTGAGCACTGCCGGGTGTGACCCAAAAACCACAAAAAAAAAAAAAAAAAAAAAAAAAGACTGACGGATGGACAAGACAGACAAAAGGAGAGACAGACAAGACAGACAGGTATAGGGACAGACAGACAAGATAAGACAAGACAAAATAGACGGACAAACAAGACTGACAAGACAAGACAAACGGACAAATAGACAAGACAGAGACAGACCAGACAAGACAGACAGACATAAGGACAGACAGACAGATGGACAAACAAGTTAGACAACTGGACAGACAGACGAGAAGACAGACAAGACAGACAAACGGACGGACAAGACAAGACAGACTAAAGGACAGACGAGACAGACAAGATAAAACAAGACTGATGGACAGACAAGACAGACACAGAGACAAGACAGACAGACGGACATAGAGGGACAGGCTGATGGACAGACAAACAGACGGACAGACAGAGGGACTGACAGAGTGACTCACTGGCATACGACGGACAGACAGATAGGGACAGAGGCAGGTTCCCCCCCCAGTTCTGGACTCACTTCACTCCCAGGGAAACTTTTATTTTTTGGTCTCCCCCCTCATCGCCCCGTTTATTTTATCTATTTATTTATTTTATTCCCCTCCCCCCATGCTTGGGGTTGATTTTAATTCATTCATTCATTTATTGATTCATGAATTAATTTATTCAGTTAATTAAAAAAAACAGCTCCCAACTCTCTGATAAAGAGGCTCTCCTCTAAGTACCCCCAATGGGGTCACTACAGCCTCCCTTCATAAGGGGTGTCTGGGTCTGACCAACTTCCCTCCTTCCTTCCCTCCTTCCCTCTGGCTCAGCTTGAGCACTGTTTCCAGGAGCAAGGGGAAGGGGAAAGGGGAAGGGGTGTGGGGTCCTAAGGACTGAACCCCAAAGAGCTCCAGGGACTGGGACTAGGACTGGGACTGGTCCTCTTCGTCATGCTCCATGCACTTCCTTCCTCAGCCATGTAACTCTTCTTTTTTTTTTAGATTTTATTTTAAAATATTTTATTTTTAAATTTATTTTACTTAATTTTATTATTTTATATCATGCGCTCTTTTTCTTTGATGTTTTAAAATGTTTTATTTAAATTTTTTATTTTACATTTTTATGCCATGCACTCTTTTTTTGCACTCTTTTTTTCTTTAATGTTTTAAAATACTTTCATTAAAATTTTTTTTATATTATTTTATTTTATTTTTTATACCAGGCACTCTGTTTGAGGCAGGTTTTTTTCGTGTTTGTTTGTGTGTCGTGGCCTCCCCTTTCCACACCCCCCCCACTTCCCTCCCAGTGACACACTGGGGAATTTTTAGGAATTGCATCAAGATATTCTTAATTTCAACTCTTAAGAAGACTCTGTCCCGGTCTGTCTTCTTCTTCTTCTTCTTTTTTTTTTTAAATTTTATTTATTTATTTTTATCTTGTGGGTTTCCTAGAAACTGATGAAAACAAGCCGAGATGAAGGTGGAGTCCAGTTGAACTGGCTCATACATAACCCCTCTCAGCAAACCCTGCAATTTGGTGCATTTGTGTATGAGGCTATTTTGGATTTCTGGTCTGTAGTTTTTTTTATTTAAACAGGTTCTAGAGAATGCAAAAAAGCATCAACAGTTTAAAAGATGTGTGAGTCTGTGTGGTGTGGTGTGGTGTGTGTGTGTGTGTGTGTGTGTGTGTATACGTATATATGGCTAATTTTTTTTTTTTTTTTGCAAACCATTTAAAATTTACCAGTGAGTCATTTTTCCAAAGGGTTGACTCGGCTGGTGATTTTTGAATCATTATCTTCCACCACGTTCTTTTTTTGTCATACTGCTTCGATGAAAGATATTATTGACGTGTATGACACAGTTGTTTGCTCCAGTCATATTTTGGTCAAGTGCTTGCGGTGGAAACTAGAGGCAGTGAGGCCAGAAAAGGCATTTGAAGAGCAAAAAGTGGTAAATGAGATTTTATGAACATTGCTGCTTCTGGTTGGCAAGTTGGAATTTTTTATTTATTTTTTATTTCAGGGTGATATTTTCAGAGTCGTTCACTCCTATCCTTGGGCATGATAATTTCTTTTTTTTTTTGGTAACTTGAGCTTTAAAAACTCCTATCCTTGGGCATGATAATTTCTTTTTTTTTTTGGTAACTTGAGCTTTAAAAACTAAGCCAGAACTATCTCCTGAAGGAAAGGAAAAAAGCTCAAAGTTCACAATTCACTGGAAAATAGAATTCTTTCGTTCCGTGGTTTCGTTTGTGTAAGTTTATGTAAAGTTTGGCGGTATTGGTAGAAGGCAGTGAGCTGAGCCTGCCTTGTAAAACTTCGTCTGCTTGGAACTTGAGTAACTTGTTCTGTATCGTAAAAGGTGTTTTTTTTGCCATTTGAATTTTGCATATGTAAGCTTCCTGATTTGCTTTCTGATTTTCATCTTGTTTTCTGACGACGTAAAACGACTTTTTTTTTAGTTTGGTAAATTCCTCTTTTTTAAAAGTTAAAGTCATTGATTCTATTTCAGTTTCTTTCCTCTCTTTTAGTGCCATTCTGGACATGAGATATCAAACTAATTCCCTCCCCTCTCCCCTTATATACTTCATCCATAGTCACTGATTTGCTTTTGGGTATTTTTTTTCTTTTTTTTAAACACAGCAAAACGAAGCTAACATATTTTTTATTATATGAGCAACAAATTAAAGATAAAGCAAACACAGAAATTACTTTGCAGATTCATCTATAAAGGAATCACTTTCTTTAGCTTTGTTTTCATGTTTTTGTTGTTTTTAATTTACCTTGTCGCTGTTAACTCGCCCTCCCCAATCTTATTTATTTGTTCCAAATCTTATATTTTATATGTATGGAGCAAGAGCTCTAACCCAGGACCTCACATATGCAAGACAAGTGCTTTCTACTGCTGAGCTGTATGCATCCTGTTCACTTTATGTTATTTTTATAGAGCATAACTTGGCACTTAAAATAATTTGTATTCTGTTTTTTATCTTTTTCTTTTTTCGTGTGTGTCCTGTCACCCAAGAAGTGGTACCATCAGAACTTGGAAGATAGACAACATATATTTCTTTTGAATTCTTTTTGTTTTTTGTTTTTTGGGCCACACCCAGCAGTGCTCAGGGGTTACTCCTGGCTGTCTGCTCAGAAATAGCTCCTGGCAGGCACGGGGGACCATATGGGACACCGGGATTCGAACCAACCACCTTTGGTCCTGGATTGGCTGCTTGCAAGGCAAACGCCGCTGTGCTATCTCTCCGGGCCCTCTTTTGAATTCTTGAAGTGTATCTGGTACAGTGTTTTTCCACAGTGCTTAATGAGAAAGAATCCAAATATAAGAATTCTTTGCTAGCAGTGCAACTCAGGAATTCTGTTGAAAGCTTCTTTGAGGCCAGAGAGATAATTCAGTAGGTGTCTGCTTGCTTGCAAGCCCCTGATCCAGTTTAATCTTCGTTACCACATTATGGTCCTGTATCCCATCAGTGAGCATTTAGACCCAGAAATAGTCTCTGAGTACTGCGGGGTGTGGCCCCCAAACCCTCCCTTAAAAAAAAAACAGAAATCTGTGTCTCCTTTTTTTTTCCCTTTGGGAATTTGTGCTCTAAGAATGCTTTTTTATTTTCTTCCAGATTTTGGGCCACACGTAGTGGTTGGTGCTCAGGGCTTATTTCTGACTCCATTCTTAGGGTCACTTCCTGGCATTAATCAAGGGACCACATGTTGAGCTGTGAATTGAATCAGGTTGGGAATGTGTAAATTAAGTTCCTTATCTTCTATTCTATCTCTATATACTTTCTTTTTGAACCCGTGTCTTGTCCAATAAAACATATCTTTTACTTTAGGGTTTTGTTGTTGTTGTTGTTGTTTTTGTTATGGGGCTACCCTCGGCAGCACTTGGGTTACTCCTGGCTCTGTGCCCAGAAATCACTCTTGGCAGGCTCAATGGGACCCTCTGGGAATGCTGGAGATCGAACCCAGATTGGTTGCATGCAAAGCAAACGTCCTACCCGCTGTGCTATCACTCCGGCCCCTACTTTAGTTTTTAAATTATTTTAGATTCCCTGTCAAATCGGCAGAAGTCTTCTCATTCATCTCAAGGAGCTTTTCCACCTTCCATCTGCCAAACTATTTTTATTAAGTCCTAATTTCTTAGGCTTTCGCTTGTTCATTTAAACTATTCCTGTCAGTGTTGTATTTTATCTTGCTTTTGTTTGACATTTTCCTTATGCTAGACACTTCTCAATACATAGCTTTTCTTTTTTTATAAACCTTCAAGCATGCACCATCTATTTTTCTCTTCTGTAGTTTTTAACAATGTCTAATAAATTTATTAGGAACTGTTAAATTAAGTGAACTGTTAAAATTTAGGACAAAATGCCCTACCTAGAAAGAAAATACCTCCTTTAACCAGATTGTGAAAATGCTTTATGTCTCTGTATGTTTTTGCTGTTTTGGGCCACATTAGGGCTAATTTCTCCTGGCTTCGTGCTCAGGGATCACTTACTCCTCCTAGGGTTGGCCATATGTGGTGCTAGGGATTGAACGCTGGTTAGCTGCATGCAAGGCAATCACCTTACCTGTTAGACTATCTCCAGCCTTAGAAATTTTGTTTTAAGTGGATTGAAATTACGTAGAATTATAATAGAGTAATCAGTTTCTTTAGTTTTGTTTTTATATCTTTGTTGTTCTTAGTTTACCTTGTAGTTACTAACTCTCTCCAAAAATCTATTCCATATTCTCTATGCTGCCTTTAAAAAATTTTTTTTTTTTTTTTTTTTTTTTATTGGTTTATGGGCCACACCAGCCGTGTTCAGAGTTTAAGGCTCTGAACTTAGGAATCATTCCCGGAAAGATCACAGGACCATATGGGATGCTGGGCATTGAAACTAGTTTGGCCACATACTAGGCAACAATCATTAAACTTATTCTCCAGCCCTGCTTTTCTTTCTTCCTTTTGTTAAATCTAATTGGGGAACTGGCTTAGTTCGTGCTTGCCTGACTTGTTTCACATGATGCAAAGGGGATGGAGAACTTGGATTACAATCCTTTGGGTTGAAGTTTCAATTGGTGTGTGGAGTGCACCCAGCAGTGCCCTCCCTATTCTTCTCCCACCTAGGTGCTGAGGGGACTCCTTAATAGGAGTTAGGGGTACTGGGATTGAACCCAACCCTCCCCCATGAAGATTCCATATTCAATCTGTTGATCTTTCTTTTCCACCCATCAGGTTTATTATTTTATTTTATAGAAACTAGAACCAAATGCATATATTTTCTTAAGACAGAACTATAAATTTTCTTTTCTTTTCTGTCTGTCTGTCTCTCTTTTTTTGGTTTGTTTTTAGGTCACACCCGGCAGGGGTTACTTCTGGCTCTATGCTCAGAAATTGCTCCTGGTAGGCTCGGGGGACCTGCCAGGATTCGAACCACCGACCTTCTGCACGCAAGGCAAACACCCTACCTCCATGCTATCTCTCCAGCCCCTATATTTTCTTTTTGTGAATACTCATTTAATCAAGTGATGCTTCAGTCTCCCTTTATTTCTTTTTTTCCCCTTTATTTCTATATGCATACGTGATATCTTCTTGTAGCTATTTATTTTGGCTAACATTTGGAATATTCCAAAAATAAAATCAAACCAGAAATGCCCACTTTGTTTTGAGGTTTGATCTTAAGGAACTTAGCAGATAAGTCAACTTTTATATATTTTTATATTTTGGTTTTTGCTTCACATCTAGCAGTGCTCAGGGCTTACTCCTGTTTCTGTGTTGAGGGTCACTCCTGGCAGGGTATTGGTACCATAGCAGTGCTGAGGATTAAACCTGGATAAACCTCATCATGCAAGGCAAGTACCTTACCCACTGTAGTCTTCCTTCCTTCCTTCCTTCCTTCCTTCCTTCCTTCCTTCCTTCCTTCCTTCCTTCCTTCCTTCCTTCCTTCCTTCCTTCCTTCCTTCCTTCCTTCCTTCCTTCTTTCTTTTTTTTTTTTGTGGTTTTTGGGTCTCACCCGGCAGTGCTCAGGGGTTACTCCTGGCTCCAGAAATTGCTCCTGACAAACATGGCGGACCATATGGGACGCCAGGATTCGAACCGATGACCTTCTGCATGAAAGGCAAATGCCTTACCTCCATGCTATCTCTCCGCCCCCCCCCCACTGTAGTCTTTCTGCCTGAAAAAACTACTTTCAAGTAAATCATTATGAATTAATAAATTTCAGAGGAGTGCAAGTCAGTATCTGGTCTGTGTCTGATTCTTTGGGTCTGCTTCTAGTATGTCCTCCCTGTTCATTCCATCTCTATTTAGATTGGCCTTTTCTTCAGATAGGTCAAGAATATATATTTGTATTGTTGTCTTTTACTGGAATGGTTCCTTTTGTTCATTTAGGTTTGAGCTTAGTGTTACCTCCTTACAAAGTCTTCCCTGACCACTAAACCTAGACTGTTTCCTCCCCTTCCTCATTTCTGTCATGTAATTTGTGTTTCCGCATCATAGTATCTACCAATTTCTGTTTGTGTATGATACAGGTACATGCAAAATTAGCCTTCCATGTCTCCCCACTGGAAAGTAAATTCCAGAAGTTAAGGGCTCTTGTTCATTTTGAACGCCTCTATTAAATCATGCCTAGAAGATATAGTAGGTACTTAATAGTTGTTAAATAAATAACTAAGTACATAAATACAAGTGTGTTAAGTGCTAAGTAGTAGAAGATATCATTAGTATGTATGAAGTGGTTCAAGTATTGGGTTACTGACAAGAGTCTGATCTTTCGTTAACCTGGGAATGATTTGCACATGACTTCCCTAAACCCCAGACCCAGCCATACCCAACCCATGTTGTAAGTGTTAATGGACTTTTAGATTGATTGTTGTCGTAGCTTATTTGTCAGCATAATGTTAAAATTATAGCCCTACCTGAGGCCAGGCAGTTCTATGTACCTACCTACTTGACCAAAGTTCAGGTTAAAATGAATATTCCTCTTCAGCAGGCAGCTTTGCTCATCATGATCTTCTAAGGCAGGGGTCCTCAAACTTTTTAAACAGGGGGCCAGTTCACTGTCCTTCAGACTGTTGGAGGGCCAGATTATAGTAAAAACAAAAATTATGAACACATTTCTATGCACACTGCATATATCTTATTTAGAAGTGAAGAAACAAAATGGGAATAAATACAATATGTGGCCCGCGGGCCGTAGTTTGAAGACCCCTGTTCTAAGGCAGTCGAGACGGCTTCATCCTGTTTGTCTTCTATGATTTGGTTGTGGTCTCATGGTGAAAGGTGGATCTCATGGCTACCTTCTAGTGGAAACAAAGGAACCAGAAAAGCTCACCCACATATCACTTAGCAGTGGTGAGAGGGACTGGCTACCGTTTTGTATGCCAGGGTGAAAGGGAATGTTGATTTTGATGTAAACCAATAGCTTCTGCCCACACTGGGTAAGGTGAGATTTAGATAGAGACAAGTGTTAAGCAGCCTTCTCTTTTCCTAACTAAACTCAGAATGAAGTTTGGAAAATGAGTGTAATGTGTGAAGGATTAAGGCAGGAGAAAGAAAGCCTTACCTTTAGAAATCCAGAGAAATTTAGTACTTCGAGCGAGTGCTCTGGGAAAAGATGGAGTGAGTCGAAGCAGTAAAAATCAAGGTCCAGATCTTATTACTATTCTGGAAATACAAATTGTAGTTTTGGGAGTTTATCCTAAAATTCTAAGCAAGGGAAGGGAAGAGACATTTAGAAAGCTTCAGTTGTAAGATGAAGAATGAAAGAAAGCTTAAAAAAGAAAGAAGGGAAGAACTTCAGGATTAGGGGTGCTGGTCCAACTACATTGGAAGTCAGTTGCTAGGCCCGTGGCCTTGGTGTCATCTTTGGCCTCAGTTGTTCCCCCAGTTAACAACAACAGCCACTAAAAGCCAGAAGCAAAAGGGGGCTTGAGAGCATTTCTTTGAGGGACGGATTATGATGTTGAAGAACATAAAAGTAGTCCAAGATTATTCGAGAGTATAGAAAAATGGGTGCAGTAGAGGTTTATTTGGTTTTTACAAATGTGTCTTTATTTTTTACAGAACATGTATTATTATTTGCCTACTTTAATGACTTGAATAATATATATGCGTGTGCTGCAAAATATGTACATTTCGGGCCGGAGAGATAATAGCACAGTGGTAAGGCATTTATTTGCCTTGCACGTAGCTGATTCATACAGATGATGTTTGAATCCTGGCATCCCATATGGTCCCCCGAGCTTGCTAGGAGCAACTTCTGAGCACAAAGCCAGGAGAAACCCCTGAGCGCCACCGGGTGTGATCCCCCCCAAAAAATGTACATCTCAGATTACATATCAACAGAGGATATAATTTGGAGGAACAAATCAATGTTTTCTATTGGTTTTAAGTCTTTTTGTGTTACCAATTACTCAACTGAATCAAAGGAGCAAAGATGGCATTGTACATAGAAGCAGTTGGAGATTCTTATTGGCATATTAGATAGAAGAAATTACTCTTAAAGATAAAATATTGAAACACGATTATCTTGGTATATCCATCTATCAGATCACATTATAATATTGGTAGTTTAAGTTTAGTTTCCATAGTGTCGGTCCTACACTGTAGGGACTCAGCAGATGTTGGATGAATATGGCAGGAGTGGAGAAACAGTTGATTTGATTCTCCAGAAAATGTTGGAGAGCTGAGGAGATAGCTCCACATTTTCTTTTAAGCAACTAGTAAAATACCAGTAGCCTTTTTTTATGTACTTACTAATTTGAGATTAACATTTGTTATATTTGGTTAAATCCTTGGAAAGCCAGGTTTGAGATGAAAAGGTTAGTTTATTGCTAGAATCCAGAGTTGTAACATTTTCAGGAAGTCAGATAGTTTATTGGGAGAGTTTTCTTGTACATTTAAATGTTTGTAATTTGCTTACCAGAGCCTGCTATCTAGTAAGTTTTTAACAGATGTTAATTCTGTTTCATGTTTTCATTTGGGAGGTCTCAGCCTAGAAAGAGAATTTCTTTCATTTGCTAGTTTTGTGGAACATCGTATCTCTAGCTTGCTTGAAAATGTCAGTTCTCAGCTGAATTTCAAAGTGCCATATAAATAAGAATGTAGGTTTTTCTTTTTCTGTAGTTTTTGGGTCACACCCTGTAATGCTCAGAAATCACTCCTGGAGATCCTCTGGAAATCACAGGGGATGCCAGGAATTGAACCTGGGTTGACAGCATGTAAGGCAAGTCCCTTTCCTGCTGCACTCTCTCCAGCCCCAAGAATGTTAACTTTTCTAGGCTGTTCTGATTCTGTACTTTTAACTTTGGCTAGTTAAAGTCACTTACACTGTGAGGGTCCTGATATCCGATTCTGACTTCAGAGCAGCACATCTGGGGGTGGTAAATGTTGGGTTACTGATCCTACCCTAATCAATAATTGTGCCCCGCCCTAGAGTGTGACCTGGTGATAGTATATTGGATTATTCCTTACTTGGTTTTCTGCTCCCACCCTAAAGTGGTATCTGATTCTTATATATAAAAACTAGGGTCTGAGGAAGGCTGGGGGTCATTCTGAGACTGAATAAGAATAAAGCTGATATCTTCTGAAGCCTGACTGCCTGTGAGTTTTCTACCCACTGTCCTGAACCCTCCGACCAGCCGGCTGAACAGAGTGGCAGACGAGTGGTCCGAGTTGGAGGAGAAAGACCTCATTCTCTATCCCATCACCTTCCAGCCCCATCCAGGGCTGATCTGCAACAGTAAAGACCAGTGAAATTTTGGAGTGTTCCTTTGGACTATGGGTAATCTTTTTTTTTTTTTTTTTTTAGTTTTTGGGTCACACCCGGCAGCACTCAGGGGTTTCTTCTGGCTCTATGCTCAGAAATCGCTCCTGGCAGGCTCGGGGAACCATGTGGGATGCCGGGATTCGAACCGCCATCCTTCTGCATGCATGGCAAATGCCTTACCTCCATGCTATCTCTCCGGCCCCTGGACTGTGGGTAATCTTAGTTGTGTACCTCCTCTTCCTCTATGTCCTTCTACCTCCCTTGCTGGGAACTGATCCAGCAAGCCACCACACATGACATGAGGCTGATATAAGTTTGTCTTACTAAAACGAGTTGTAGTTGTTTGTTCACTTATCCCAGTCTTCCTGGAAATGGACATGCAGTCTGCTTTTGCAAAACTGGCTTTACAGTAATTTTTCTTAGTGCCTTGCCTTGGGCTCCAGTGTTAGGCATTGTCAAGAATTCACTGCTTGTTGTCTCCCATCAAGAACTAACCAGGTCTGACCCTGCTGGGCCACAGAGATAGGATAGATAGTAGGTAGATAGGGTGCTTACCTTGCACCTGACGGTGTGTAGGGGTTACTCCTGGCTTTGCACTTAGGAATCACACCTGGTAGGCTTGGGGACCATATTTGGTGCCAGGGATTGAACCCAGATCTGCCGTGTGCAAAGGAAGCACCCTACACGCTGTGCCCTTTCTCTGGCTTCTTGGATGAGTTCTTGATGGACTCAAATTGGTTCTGACTGAATGCATGTCCCCTTTTTTTTGGGGGGGGGACACATCCAGTGGCACTCAGGGGTTACTTCTGGCTCTGTATTCAGAAATCGCTCCTGACAGGCTCAGAGGACCATATAGGATGCTGGGATCAAATCCAGTTTGGCCACGTGAAGGTAAAAGTCCTACCTGTTGTGCTATCGCTGGATGCATGTCCTTTGAAATTCATTGCCAAGGGACTGCTTGCCTTCTTTTTTTTCTTTCTTTGGGATGGGTGGGGTGGGGGGGTTGTGGCACACCCTAGTGCTCGGATTTTACTCATGACTGCTCAGGGATCACTCCTGGCTGGGGCTTGGGGACCATATGTGGTTTTGAGGATCAAACCTGGTTTGGCCCATGCGCATGCACCTTTCTCCCCTATGCTATTACTTGGCTCCATCTGCTTGCTTTTCTGTGAAAGTTATTAGAGATGACATGCTGGCTAATGTTGTCTTTTTAAAACAGATTTTATTCTACTTATAAACTTAACTGAAATTTATTAATACTTTTTTAGTATTAGGTATTGTGGATTCTTCCCATTATTATTACGTAAAGCCCCCATATTCTTAGGCATGCTTGCAAACTAAATTTTGTGTCCCTATTCTTTTACTAGCTACTTTATAGGTCTATAAAGGTTGTGTTTTGTGATCTTTGATAGATGGAAGATACTAATGCAATGGAAAACAAATTTAGAAAAATTCTTTTTCCTTTTGTTTTTGTTTTTGGGCCATGCCTGGTGGTGCTTAGGGGTTACTCCTGGCTCTGTGCTCAGGAATTATTCCTGCTGGTGCTCAGAGGACTGTATAGGATGCTGAGGATTGAACCCAGGTTGGCCTCATGCAAGGCAAACGCCCAACCCACTGTGCTATCACTTCAGACCCAAATTTAGAAAATTTCTTATCAGGACTGGAAAGATAGCTCAGGGGGCTGGTACGTGTGCTTATGTAGCAGCATCCCTGCCCCTTTCCTTCCACCAAGCTGGGAGTAGTAAGTACTTGAGCACCACATCCTGCCAGGTGTAGTTAAAAAAAAAACAAAACAAGAAAAAGAAAAATTGATTCCTTTCATTGTTAACAATGAGGTCAAATTTTATGCTGGCAAGAAATAATCTTATTTTATAGGCAAAGTTTATAAAGACACTACTTAATTTTAGTTTTTGTTGTTGTTTGTTGCTTGGGGGTTATTTCTGGCTTTTCGTTCAGGGGTCATATTTGGAGTTGCTGGGGGACTTTATGGAATACCAGGCATCAAATCTGGGTTGCCACATGCAAGGCCTCCCTACTGTGCTGTCGTCGTTCCAGCCCCGGTTTCAGATTTTTCTTTTGACTATTTGGTTTTATGACAGTGATATATTAGAACAAAGTGAAATGTAAATTAGAAGCTTCAGAATTAAATTGTTCTGACTTTAGTTTTTAATTTATACTTTCTCCTCCTCAAGGCTCCTATAAATTATAGGAACTCTTGCTTCAAGTATAGCCAGATCTCATTTTAGAAATGAAAGGCCAAGGGTTTGTTTTTTCCAGCTGACTACTTTAGCAGCAGGATTTTAGTGGCTTTCAGGCGCAAAGAAATGTGCACATTGTTTTTCATGTTTTGTAACATCCTTTGTCATGCTTCCTTCCTTTTTAGTTGTGTGTTTATTGTCTCATGACAAGTAAAATTAACATTGTGAGTGTTGGAGTGGACATTCTCCCATATCTTTAGGAACACACAGATGAAACAAATGAACATTTAAAAATAAAACCAAGCCGGGCCCAGAGAGAGCACAGCGGCGTTTGCCTTGCAAGCAGCCGATCCAGGACCAAAGGTGGTTGGTTCGAATCCCGGTGTCCCATTTGGTCCCCCGTGCCTACCAGGAGTTATTTCTGAGCAGTCAGCCAGGAATAACCTCTGAGCACCGCCGGGTGTGGCCCAAAAACCAAAAAATAAAATAAAACCAAGCCAAGCCTCATAAAATTTTGCCATATAATACAATGGTAGGGAGGCCGGCGAGGTGGTGCAAGAGGTAAGCCTTGCAAGCGCTAGCCAAGGATCAGGACCAGGTTTGATCCCCCGTGTCCCATATGGTCCCCCCAAGCCAGGGGCAATTTCTGAGCGCTAAGCCAGGGGCAATTTCTGAGCGCTTAGCCAGGAGCAATTTCTGAGCGCTTAGCCAGGAGTAACCCCTGAGCATCAAACAGGTGTGGCCTGAAAAAACAAAAAACAAACAAAAAAAAATAATACAATGGTAGGGAGTAGATGTAAGCTTGGCCTGCAGGTCAAATCATCCAACAGATGGAACGTTTTTTGATGACTCAAGCAAAGAATAGGACAGGGAGGCTAACTGTAGTTTGCAATGTAGAATTAAAGAAACTTAATTTCAGTATAAAGGAAGGCCAAGATACTGTGGGGAATTCATGGTGAAGGGAGGCAGTCTTGATGGTATTGATTGTGGGGAGGGGAGGGAAAGTTTGTGTATTCTCTATCACAGATGAGTTTTCCAGCAGAAAATCTTCAGAATATTAGGATCTGAAGGTAAGAGAAGTGGGAATGGGATTCCAAGAACTCACTAGGGCAATATAATTGGAATAGAGAAATTAGGTGAAACTTTTGTATGGCAACGATTTTTTTTTTTTTGGGCCACACCTGGCGTTGCTCAGGGGTTACTCCTGGCTGTCTGCTCAGAAATAGCTCCTGGCAGGCACGGGGGACCATATGGGACACTGGGATTCGAACCAACCACCTTTGGTCCTGGATCGGCTGCTTGCAAGGCAAACGCCACTGTGCTGTCTCTCTGGGCCCTGTATGGCAACGATTTTGGGAGAATATTCTAAGGAAGGCTTTGAAGATTTTGGACTCTCTCCCCAAAGCAGTGGAAAACTGGGGTCAGGTGGTGTTGGCATAGTGAAGTGGTTAAGAAAGAGTAGCTCTGACCAAAAGAAGTGGGCAGGAGAGAGGGAGGGAAAGAGAGGAGGAGGATTCAGGATTGGGGGGGGGGGGAGGGACAGCACATATCCAGCTGTGCTTAGGGCTACTCCTGGCTCTCCATTTAGGGATTACTCTTAGCAGGACTCAGGGAACCCCCTGGGGTGTTGAGGATTGAATTTGGGCCAGATGTATGCAGAACAAGCATTATGCCAGCTCTACTCAAGTCTCTACTCCAAGATCTCCGATTTGTGCAGTTACAAAATAAAGATGCAATCAAAATCATTTTAGAGACTCCTGTGAGTGCTTTGAGTTACACTTAAGAGGTATTAGATATGGGGGAACAAGGGAGAGGAATGGGTCAGGAGAGTAATAATAATGAGGGCCAGTATGCAAATATTACCCTGGTCACCACAGCACCCCAAGTTTAGTCCTCAGCACCACATGGTCTCCTGATTGGCTGTAGGTGTAGGGCAGTCCAATAACAAAAATAAGTATATAAATTCTTGGCACTACGCACTTTTCTTATGCTAAATCATTTTGTTGATAGAGCAATCCCACAAAGTATAGGTATTAATATAGGTATTGATTAATAAGATTAATATAGGTATTAATAAGAATAGATGATAATAATAATAATAATAATATTTAGTCTCTGTAGTTTTATAGATGAGAAACCAGCTCATTTCCTCTGAATTTTGATTTGAAATTATGGGCATATATGGTGGTGTCTCATAACCAAGAAACAAAATTGGGGGTAGGATGGAGACTGCTGACTTTATTTTTGCATATGTTGAATTTGAGATGTTTACTAGATATCTAACTAAATTGTATCATGGAGAGGGATATTTGACTGAGGATTTGAAATTCAAGAGAAAAATGTGAAGAAGGAGATGAGGGCATTGGTAATGGGAAAGTTGCACTGGTGAAGGGGGAGTGTTCTTTTTATGACTGAAACCGAACTACTATGATCATGTTTGTAATCACGGTGTTTAACTAAAGATATTATTATTTAAAAAAAAAGAAACATTAGGGAATCTTTTGCAGGTAACTAGTTCTGGAAAGGAATTAGTTAAGGAAAAGTGGAAAATCACAGGCTAAGATAAGGGTAAGATAATTCAGGGCCCAAGGATTTATGGTTTGATAGTGGAGAAGCTAAATATGAAATTATTGCTGTGACTGTATTTTATTCTGAAGGGAGTTCCTCAGGGGTTATTGAGCTTGAGTGTCAATCGGGCTGTTCTCACTCCTTCTTTTTCCTTATTTTTTTCTTTTTTTTTTGGTTTTTGGGCCACACCCGGCGGTGCTCAGGGGTTACTCTTGGCTGTCTGCTCAGAAATAGCTCCTGGCAGGCACTGGGGACCATATGGGACACCAGGATTCGAACCAACCACCTTTGGTCCTGGATCGGCTGCTTGCAAGGCAAACGCCGCTGTGCTATCTCTCCGGGCCCTTTTGATTAGTTTTTGATAGTTCTTCTTACAATATAGTGGGTAGAACTGAACACTAATTTATGTGTGACCTGGGCATAGCGACTAATTTTCAATTTGCTCACTGTTTTGGCCATTATTTTTATGAATGTAGTTTAAAATTGAATTGACTTTTTAACATTTATGCTTTTTGAGAGAAGGAATATTATCATACCTCTTTCACCAGTTGAACTTACTGTTAAGCCCTGCTTCTCTTGTTTTTGTGCTGTCTTCTCATATTTTGGACTTAAGCAGGAGTCTCTATATTTTTGGCATTATTCTATTTTTTTTGGGGGGCACACCTTGTTTGCTGTTCAGGGTTACTCCTGGCTATGTGCTCAGAAATCGCCCCTGGCTTGGGGGCACCATATGGGACACCTAGGATCCAACCAGGTCCGTTCTGGTTTGTCCGAGGCTAGCGCTTGCAAGGCAGACGCCTTACCTCTAGTGCCACCTCTCTGGCCCCTATTGGTGTTATTCTTAGTGTTTTTTTTTTTTTTTTTTTGTGCCACACCTATGGTTCTCAGGGCTTATTGCTGGCTGTGTGGCTAGTGGTCACTCCTGGCAGAGCTTACTGTATGCAGTTCTGGGACTGACTGCATGCATGCAAGATAAGTGCCTTAACTTGATACTGTCTCTGGCCGTTTGCTACCCATTATCTCTTTGGACATTACTTAGCTAGGGGAGTATCATGCCCATATTTGGCTCATTTATCATCATTATATTTTTGTCTAAATTAGGTTTTAGGGACATACCCTGTACTACTTGGGGGGTGGTGATGTTTCTGCTGTCTTTGATATTGGGTGGTACTCATTGAAGTCTTTTTTATTTTATTTTTTTAAGCCTCCAGCACCCAGTATTCCCAGTCAGTCTTCCATCCAAGTACTAACCAGGCCCGACCCTGCTTAGCTTCTGAGATCAGACGAGATCAGGCGGCGTTCAGGGTGATATGGCCGTAGACACCATTGAAGTCTTGAACTCAACTCAGTTCTTTTTTGGGGGGAACACATCAGCAGTAGTTAGGTTTCTCCTGGTCCTGCTCTCAGAAATTACTCCTGGTAGGCTTGGGATGCTGGGGCTCAAACCTGGGTCAGCCTTGTGCAAGACAGTTGCCTTATTTCCTATATATCACTCTGGCCCATCAACCCAGCTAAGGGTTTTTTGCATAAAAAGCAAAAGCTTTCACAACAAAGCATGTGCTCAGCTTGCTATGCCATTTCTCTTCTAATTAAAATTTTTAATAAAATTTTATTTACTAAGACTGAAGAGATAACAGGGGTCATGATACATATGTCATACGTAGTCAATCCTGGTTCTAGCCACAAAGATCCTCCATTACCTGGTGTAGCCCTGAAGCACTTTAACTTTCATCACCAAGTATGACCCTAAGACTTCCAGCTCTGTTGAGGTGGTTCATGCAATCTTAGCCAGGCCAAATAGTACTCAGAATATAATAATATTAAACTACTAACATAGTTGGCTGAGAGCACTGCTTAGGAGCCCCCTTTTGATTAATTTACTTTTAGTCCCTCCCTTCCTGCTTCCTTGCGTGGTGGTTAATGTTACCGTAACTGGGGGTAGGACATACATCTATCTAACTATGGTTCTCGAACATACATATATTTCTTAAATGCTGTAATGCTTATGGGAGGTATGTGTGTGTGTGTGTGTGTGTGTGTGTGTGTGTGTGTGTGTGTGTGAGAGAGAGAGAGAGAGAGACAGACAGACAGACAGACAGACAGACAGACTCATTGAGTTGCTTATATACCCTGTCATATTGTTGTTCTCTGGGTTGGAGACTCCTTTATTTGACGTGCCTGCTCATTTCATCAGAGATTGTGCTTTATTCTTTTGATAATTGGCCACACTCTCTGTTGCTCACTATTTACTAGTTCTGTACTCAGGAATCATTTCTGATGGGGCTTGGGGTACCCTCTAGGGTACTGGGGATTGAACTTGGTATTCACTTGCAAGGCAAGCACCCCACCCACAATGTACTATTTTTCCAGCCCCTGATTGAACCTTATGACTGTTGCACTTGCACATTTTTAAAATTACAATACTTGCCAGGGGTATGTATACCCTTTGTAGTGTTTACATGCCAGCTATATAGTATGGCTGAGGAATGTTTGGGTGCTCGCAGAGCAGCCAGGCTCCTGCTCCTTTATCTGGTGTTTTAAGCCCCTGAGCTACTTTTCTGGGCCCTTTATGTCTAAAATCACATATTTTAAGTAATTAAAAAGTTAGGGACAGGAGAGATAGCATGGGGGTAAGGCGTTTGCCTTGCATCCAGAAGGATGGTGGTTCAAATCCCGGCATCCCATATGGTCCCCCAAGCCTGCTAGTGCTGATTTCTGAGTGTAGAGCCAGGTGTAACTCCTAAGCACTGCTGAGTGTGACCCAAAAATCAAAAAAAAAAAAAAATTAATCAGACAGAATGAAGACAGATGTAGAATGAGCTCTGGTGCCAAAGAGCTCGGAATGGTGCCATTCAATAGTCATGTTATTTTGGACAAATTACTTTAGCCTCTCGGTGCTTTAGTTCTTTCATCTCTAAAATGGAAATAATGGTAGTATTTTTTTCTAAAGTACTGTGGTATGGATTCAGTGAGTAATGCAGAGGAAGTGCTTGACTCTGATTTTCCATATTGTAAGTGATCAGTCATCTGAGCTGTTTTTGCTACTGTTGTTATTTTAGGAGCCATTGTAGATTGTCATACTTACTGTATGTATGTCATATACATATGTAGATATACACATATGTCTATTTTAAACGACATCCAGTGGTTACCCGGACTCCATCTAGCTCAGTGATTGGGTGGGCCATTTGATGGTACTGAGTGCAGAGATCTGACCGGGGCTCAGTGTCTTTAGCTGTTTCTCTGACTTCATTCATTTTTATTTTTTAACAATATGTATTGTTTTAAAGTCCGCATAATTGCTAATTCTTAAAGAGTTAGTAAGGATGTGTAGTTAAACCCAAAAGGTCTGTCCTATAACAGGAAATGTTTTGGAAACATATGGAATTCTAGATTAGAGATATACTTCCTAGTGCTTTTTCTAAGCTAAGAATTTTTTTAAATTTTTTTGTGGGGGTAGGGAGGGCATACACCTAGTGATTCTCAGAGGTTACTCCTAGTTCTGCACTCAAGAGTTACTCATGGGGGCCAGAGAGATAGCATGGAGGTAAAACGGCAGAAGGATGGTGGTTCAAATCCCGGCATCCCATATGGTCCTCTGAGCCTGCCAGGAGCAATTTTCTGAGCATAGAACCAGAAGTAACCCCTGAGGGCCCGGAGAGATAGCACAGCAGCATCCTGGTGTCCCATATGGTTCCCAGTGCCTGCCAGGAGCTATTTCTGAGCAGACAGCCAGGAGTAACCCCTGAGCAATGCTGGGTGTGGCCTAAAACCAAAAACAAAAAAGTAACCCAGCGCTGCTGGGTGTGACCCAAAAACCAAAAACAAACAAACAAACAAAAAAAAGTTAACTCCTGGCAGTTCTTGGAATACTAAATGGAATAGTATATATATATATAATTTAGTGTGTGTGTGTGTGTGTGTGTGTGTGTGTGTATATATATATATATATATATACACATACATATATATATTATGGAATATACTATATAGAATATCAGGGATTGAACTTGGTTCAGCCACATGCATGGCAAGTGCCCTACCCACTGTACGATTACTCCGACCCCACTAAAAGTTGAGTTTTAGGGGCTGGAGTGTTAGCACAGCAGTAGGGCATTTGCAGACCTGGGACGGACCCGGGTTCGATCTCTGGCCTCTCCTATGGTCCCTTGAGCCAGCCAGGAGTTACTTCTGAGCATAGAACCAGTAATCACATAAGCCCTGAGCACTTCTGGGTGTATGGAACCCCCCCCCCAAAAGAAAAAAAAAAGTTGAGTTGTATATGAATTGACGGTCTGATCCTTCCTTTCTCTCATTGTAGGTATGGCATCACAGCTGCAGGTGTTTTCCCCCCCATCAGTGTCGTCGAGTGCCTTCTGCAGTGCAAAGAAATTGAAAATAGAACCGTCTGGCTGGGATGTGTCAGGACAGAGCAGCAACGACAAATATTTTACCCACAGCAAAACCCTCCCAGCCGCACAAGGCCAAGCCAACTCCTCTCACCAGGTAGCAAATTTCAACCTTCCTGGTTACGACCAGAGTCTCCTCCTCCCGGCGCCCGCCGTGGAGCACATCGTGGTCACAGCTGCCGATAGCTCGGCCAGTGCTGCTCCCTCCACCTTTCAAAGCAGCCAGACCCTGACCCACAGAAGCAACGTTTCTTTACTTGAGCCATATCAAAAATGCGGACTGAAAAGAAAAAGTGAGGAAGTCGACAGCAACGGTAGTGTGCAGATCATAGAAGAACATCCCCCTCTCATGCTTCAAAACAGGACTGTGGTGGGTGCTGCTGCCACGACCACCACGGTGACCACCAAGAGTAGTAGTTCCAGCGGAGAAGGGGATTACCAGCTGGTCCAGCATGAAATCCTTTGCTCTATGACCAACAGCTATGAAGTCTTGGAGTTTCTAGGCCGGGGTACCTTTGGGCAAGTGGCCAAGTGCTGGAAGCGGAGCACCAAGGAAATTGTGGCTATTAAGATCTTGAAAAACCATCCCTCTTATGCCAGGCAAGGACAGATCGAAGTGAGCATCCTCTCCCGCCTAAGCAGCGAAAATGCCGATGAGTATAATTTCGTTCGTTCTTACGAGTGCTTTCAGCATAAGAATCACACCTGCCTTGTGTTTGAGATGCTGGAGCAGAACTTATATGACTTTCTAAAGCAGAACAAGTTTAGTCCACTGCCACTCAAATACATCAGACCCATCTTGCAGCAGGTGGCCACGGCCCTGATGAAGCTCAAAAGTCTTGGTCTAATTCATGCTGACCTCAAACCTGAAAACATAATGCTTGTTGATCCAGTGCGTCAGCCCTACCGAGTGAAGGTCATTGACTTTGGTTCTGCTAGTCACGTTTCCAAAGCTGTGTGTTCAACCTACTTGCAGTCACGTTACTACAGGCAAGTGGTAAATGCTGAAAAGTCTATCTTCCTTTAGAAAGCTGCTCTTCTGATTAATTTACATTACATATGTACATACTGATTTATGGATATATGATTTGTATCCATAAAATCATCCATAAATGTCCATTTATATTCAAAAATCATCCATTAAAATAATACATTTATGGATATACTGTTTTAAATCATACATAAATCATACATACATATTGATTTATGTATATATATTGATTTATGGATATCACGCTAGAAAATAGAATGATGAGTTTAGTTCTTTACTATTAGAAAATTTAATTCAGTCTGATTTGGAAGGTTGTTTCTTCTTCTAGTTTTTACTTTTTAGTTCCTACTAAAAATGCTCTCATTCTAAATATGCAAAGATGTTTGCTTATTTGTAATGAGTTTGGGCATATGCTGTTATTTTTCCCAAGTTCTTCATCTTGGCAGGTAGAATGCCTTGGGAATAACTCCAAACTTAACTCTAGCAGCATCTTCTTTAATATTTTCTTTCTTGCATAATAATCAGAATTTGATAAAAATGATAGCTTTGTTTTAACGTTTTCTATTTACTTTGAACTTACTTGGTTGCGAGCTTATTTGATATTTTAGAATGACATTGATCCAGGTACTGTATACTTGACTGATTTTTATTTCTAGATTGCATCTTCTAACATGACCGTCTTTTTGACATATTAATTATTGAGAACAGTACTTAAGTGGTGATTAAATAAAATTTTGACTTTTATAATTAAACATTACTGAAAAAAAGAAGGGAAAAGGACTTTTTCTTTTGGCCATACCTGGTGGCGCTCAGGGGTTACTCTTGGCTCTGTGCTCAGAAATTGCTCCTGGCAGGCACAGAGGACCATATGGGATGCTGAGATTCAAACCACTGTTGGTCCGGGGTTGGCCTGTGCAGGGCAAATGGCCTACCTCTGTGCTATCTCTCTGGCCCCGGGAAAAAGACTTTCTAAGTGAGCTTTTTTTCTCAGTAATAATTTTAAGGAATTTAAAGGAATTTGGTATTTATTTATTTATTTATTTATTTATTTATTTATTTATTTATTTATTTTGGTGTTATGGGCCACACCTAGTGATGTGATTGGTTCTTCCTAGGTCAGCTGTGTGCAGGGCAACCGCCCTACTGCTGCGCCACTGCTCTGGCCCAAATTTGCTATTTAATTTTAACAGAAAAGTATGAAATACAAGACTTATACTTACTCAATCACGAAATAAAACAATAAACAAAGAAAACAGACGACCTACAGAATATGCCTTTTAAGAATTATGTCCATGTTGGCAAATGCCTGATAAATTTGGAAGAACTAGAACTTTGAACTAAAGTTTTATATTATTTGTGAAAATAGCATGATAACATATTTCAGGACTAGCGAGGTATTACAGTAGGTAATATGCTTGCCTAGCATGCCATGCCACTTACCTGGTTTCAGTTCCTGGCACCACATGGTTTCTTGAACCCTACATAGTGATCCCTGAGCACTAGAAATAGTTCCTGGGTCACATGGTAGCTTGCTTTGTATTAAGTTACTTTTTGAGGAATGGTGTTTTATAAGGTAATCAAACCATTTCTTCATTCGTCTCAGTATTGCATAAGGATTCTAGTTTCTTTAGATCATCACCAATACTTGCTTTTTAAAATTTTAATAACAGTCATCTTTGTAGAGTGAAATTATATCTCTTTTGTTTGTTTTTTGGGGTCACACCCGGCGGCGCTCAGGGGTTACTCTTGGCTCTATGCTCAGAAATCACTCCTGGCATGCTCAGGGGACCATATGGGATGCTAGGATTTGAACCACTGACCTTCTGCATGCAAGGCAAATGCCTTACCTCCATGCTATTTCTCCCCATATCTCATATTTTTGATTTGCATTTCCCTAATAGTTAGTGCCTGTATATGCTTACTTGGCCATATACATACATTTGTTCTTTTGAGAAACTTGAAGTCCTTTGTCCTTTTAGTTTATTTGTTTGGTTTTTGGACCATATCTGATGATGCTCAGAAGTTAGTACTGGCTCTGCACTCAGGAATCACTTCTGGAAGACTTGGGACCATATGGGATGCTGGAGATTGAACCTGGGCACATACAAGACAAGAGCCCAACCCACTGTGCTATCACTGTGGCCCCCTTTGTCCTTTTTGAATTGATTTTATGTTGTTAAGGTGTAGGAACTTTTTACATAGTCCACTTCTCACTTATCAGGATTTGCAATTTATAAATCCTTGTACTATTTTAGAAGTATTCTTTTTGTTCTGTTGATAGGATAATTTGTACAAAAGTTTTAAAACTTGGGCCCGGAGAGATAGCACAGTGGCGTTTGTCTTGCAAGCAGCCGATCCAGGACCAAAGGTGGTTGGTTCGAATCCCGGTGTCCCATATGGTCCCCAGTGCCTGCCAGGAGCTATTTCTGAGCAGACAGCCAGGAGTAACCCCTGAGCACCACCGGGTGTGACCCAAAAACCAAAAACCAAAAAAAAAAAAAAAAAAAAAAAAAAGTTTTAAAACTTGAATAAGTCCAGTTTTTTTCTTTCATTGTTGTTTGCCTTTGTTCAAGAAATCATTGCCAAATAAAGGTTATGAAATTTGCCCCTCCATCCCCAGTGTTTTCTTTTCTCTTACTTTTTGGGGGACCATATATCATTGTTTTTTAGGATTTACTCCTGTCTTTGCTCAAGGATTACTCTTGGCAGTATCCAGGGAACTAACTGTATGTCATGCTGGGGATTGAATCAGGACCTGATGTTTGCAGAGTCCCTGTGTGTTCTAACAGTTTTCTAGTTTTAGCTTTTATAAAGATCTGTGATCCAGTTTTGTTTTAATTTTAGAATATGGTATAAAGTTAGGATCAAGTTTCCCTTTTTGGCTTTTGCTTTTTCTGTTTTCCAAGCACTATTTGCTGAAAAGAACCTTTCTCCATTGTCTTGGCAACCTTTCTCCATTGTTTTGGCACCTTGGATAAAATCCTTTGTACATTGAAGTGTACATTTCTGGGTATCTGTCCTGTTCCCTAAGTCTATATGTTTGTTTGCAAGTCTGTACTACACTGTTTTATATATTTGTCGTTTTATAGTATTCTCTTGCAGTTATTTAGCTATTTTATTTAGCTACTTAAGATTCCATAAACATTTTAGGATTGATTTATTATTGTGAAAAACTTACTGGCTTTTGATAGGGATTGCACTGATTATTTTGGGTGGAATTATTTTAACGTTAAATCTTTTAATACACTCTTACTTACTTTTTTTTTTTTTATTTAGTTTTATAAGATGTCAGTCAGATGGACTAATGAAACTGAGCTTTTAGGTTTTGGTTTTATGCTGCCTGTGGTATCTTGGCAATTTTGAGAATCTCTCCTTTATTTGCTTATTCATGGTTTGGAAATTCTAATTGCTTTTCTTCTGACATTCTTTCTATTGAGCAACACCACAGCACCCACTCACATGCAGATATACAGCACTTCCACAGGTGCACTGAAAAGTTCAGTTGTGCATATGATTCTGAGCACTGGGGAAGTAAGAAGGAGATTGCAGCTGAGGTTCAATGACTCTTGCTTTCTTAGGTTTTCCTGTAGCCAGTTCCTGCAGGTGTTCTGTAACTAATTTTCTGCTCTGTCAAAAGCATTGAATTATCTTATGTGGCAGCAGAAATAATTAAAACACTGAACAATAGCAGAACAGTATAAATAAGATTTTATGAAGTTACATTTTGCGGCACTGGGTTGAGTATGGGTATAGATTGAGCCAGACCCATATATGTTTTAAGGACTATTCCCAGCTCTGTATTCATGTATTCTTATTACTTAGAGGACCATAGAGTTCTGGTGATTATATCAGAGGAAACAATCATCTTAAATCCCAAGTGTTTTTGTTTTTCTTTGGACCACACCCAGCTGTGCTCAGGGCCTATCCTGGCTCTCTTTTCAAGGGATCACAATAGCTCCCTGGGGGATTTTCTTTTAAAGGATTTTAGTGATAAATAATTCTGACTGCTTAACTTTCTCTAGTATGTAATTAATCAGAATAGTTTTCAGTGTTTGGTTGCTAGTATTTGCTCCTTCCTTATTTAAATAGAAATCATTCGAATATTTTGGTTCTGTGCTTAGAGGCTATTTTTGAGCATCTGTTGCTACTTGGGACTGGGCCTGGGTGCCAGGGATTGAACTCTTGCACTCGAGACATGTGTTCCTTCCTATTCTGAGATCTAATCTCGTTGGCTTTCTGATTTTCTTTTACAGTAAAATGAAATAATTTATAAGATTTTTTTTGGGCCACATCCGTTTGACGCTCAGGGGTTAACTCCTGGCTATGCGCTCAGAAATCACCCCTGGCTTGGGGGGGACCATATGGGATGCTGGGAATCGAATCCAGGTCAGTCCTGGGTTGGCCGTGTGCAAGGCAAATGCCCTACCACTGTGCTATCTCTCTGGCCCTTGTATTTTGTTTTAAAACTTCATTCTTTTCATGACTGATCCTGGAGAATGCACCTAAACATCAATGGGGTTTTTTTGGAGGGGGACGGTTGGCTGCCCAACTGTGCTCATGGCTTACACCTGGCTCTTTTTTCAAGGATACCTGTTGGCATGCCAGGTATTGAACCCAGGTCAGCACCATACAAGATAGCACCCGACCCACTGCACAGTATCTTTGGTTCCTAAAAATTTGTGGTCCACTGGTATTTAATTTTCTTTAGAGCCTTTAAAATTTTTTAATTTATTTTTAGGTTTTTGACTTTTGTACACCAGTGGTACTAGGGTTTATTCCTAATTCTGTGCTCAAGAGTTCACTTCTGACTAAGTTGAGGGGTCCCTGTAGGGTGCTTGGAATCAAACCCATCTTGGCCACATAGGAGTTCGTTAAAATTTTATCCTTTCAGAAAATCTTTGTTTAGTCCCTTTGAGTGAGTCTAACTTTGATGCTGGCTTTTTTTTTTTTTTTTTGTGGTTTTTGGGTCTCACCCGGCAGTGCTCAGGGGTTACTCCTGGCTCCATGCTCAGAAATTGCTCCTGGCAGGCACGGGGGACCATATGGGACGCCGGAATTCGAACCGATGACCTTCTGCATGAAAGGCAAATGCCTTACCTCCATGCTATCTCTCCGGCCCCAATCTTTCTTATTAATGTTTTTTGTTTTATTTTGCTGATAATATGCCAAAATATTAAGAGTTAACATAAATTTTTGCTACCATCCTGTGTTTATCGGCTCTGGTCATGGCTAAATGACCCAGGTAATGGAAATGTTATTTCTTTCCTGGCTTGGCATAAATGTAAATGACGACTACTTCCAAGAAAAGTTGCTGTCTTTAGGGCTTGTGGTTTGGCGACAGATTTGCCATATCTACAAGTTAGTGCATTTCCATCCTGAACAAACTTTCTTGTCTTAAAGCTGAACTCACTTTATTATGCATGGAAAGGCAGGGCTTAGAGAATGAAACTGTATTTCAGATCAGTTCTAAGAAAGCAATCTAATTTTGTGAGTGTGGAATTGCAGTTCCACTTCACCTACAGATGCAAGAAGTTAAACTGTGTAACTGTTCCCTTCTACTAGGTAGATCTGATGCTCTAAGATGGGCAGGAAGAGGAACTGGGTTGTAGGTGAAAATGTCTGGGTGAAGTTATTTTACATCAGTTTGCCCTGGGTTCCATTGAACTAGACTTTGTATCTTTGGAGAAATTCTTCAATTTAAAAAACTTGTGAGGGCCGGTGAGATAGCACAGCAGGAGGGTGTTTGCCCTGCACATAGCTGACCCAAGTCGGACCTGGGTTTGATTCCCAGCATCCCATATGGTCCCCTTAGTCTGCCAGGAGCGATTTCTGAGCACAGAGCCAGGAGTAATTCCTGAGCACTGCTGGGTGTGGCCCCAAAACCAAGAAACAAACAAAAAGAAATTTTGAAGCTGGGAAATTAAACAGCATTGATTGTTTTTTGTTCCATCTACCTATACAAATTAAGTTCTATTTTGTATTTCTTTAGGAATGAAACTAGGCTTTAGATATCCCACTGATTATATATATTTACCACCTTTAAAATAAAATAAATTATTAGAGGCTTGACTCCTTCCTATGACCTATGTTTTTGGGCTTTTTTCTTTTTGGTTTTTGGGTCACACCCGGCAGTGCTCAGGGGTTACTTCTGGCTCTATGCTCAGAAATTGCCCCTGGCAGGCTCGGGGGACCATATGGGATGCTGGGATTCGAACCACCATCCTTCTGCATGCAAAGCAAATGCCTTACCTCCATGCTATCTCTCCGGCCCCATGTTTTTGGGGTTTATTTAATTCTCTTCTGTAATATGGGAATAGCAAAATTAATCAACTTCCTATCAATTGATCCTTAGTAATGTTTTAAAGCCAGTTTTTATTTTTACTGTCATGATCGTGGAAATGACTTCTGCTCACTAAATTCCCTTTCAGTTTTAGAAGAGTTTTTATGTTCTCTCTCTCTCTCTCTCTCTCTCTCTCTCTCTCTCGGAGCTTTTATGTTTCTAAGTACTCCTACTCATCTAGTTTATTATTGTTGTCTTAAAAAATAATGCTGTAGTAGTTCAGGTTTAATTGAAATCTGAAATTAAGATTTAGCCACCTGTAATAGGATATTACTTTTTTGTTTGTTTTTATTTTTGTTTTTTGGGCTACCCCAAGTTGGACACTCAGAGATCACTCCTGGCTATATGCTCAGAAATCGCTCCTGGCTTGGGGGGACCATATGGGACGCCAGGGGATCGAACCGTGGTTCGTCCTATGCTAGCGCTTGCAAGGCAGACACCTTACCTCTCCGGCCCCTTACTGTTGTTTCTTTAGCTAACAAAATCACAAGCTCTTATCAGATAGTACTAAAGATGGTGGCATCAGTGACTCCACCCACAGATGCCAAATAAGTAAGTTTTAACAAGCCTAGCTTTGATGCTTTTCCTGTCTGAACATTCCATTCAGAAAGCTGGTAGACCCTGTGGCGTCTTCTAATTTCTGACCCCTGTTTTCTAAGGTCTAGCTGCTGTAATTACTTAGGGGAATCTTTTTTTCTTTGTAAAGAAACAGACACTTTCTGGGGCCTGAGCGGTGGCGCAAGTGGTAGGGCATTTGCCTTGCATGCACTGACCTGGGATAGATAGAGGTTCAATCCCCCCGCATCCCATATGGTCCCCCAAGCCAGGACCGATTTCTGAGCACATATCCAGGAGTAACCCCTGAGTGTCACTGGGTGTGGCCCAAAAAGCCAAAAAAAAAAAAAAAAGAAGAAGAAGAAGTAACAGATAGTTTCTTTTTATAGCCTCAATTTAAGATTGTTTAAATTTTTTATTTTGGGCCATGCCTGGCAATGCTCAGGGCCGACTGACTCCAGACTGTACTCAGGGATTAGTTCTGGTTAGGCTTGAACTATGTGTCCTACTAGAGATCAAACCTGGGTCAACAACGTGCAAGGCAAACACTTAAGGTTAGTATTAGAATATTCAGCTTTTCCACCAGACTGCTAGATTCAGATTCTAATTTTTCATTTAATTACCTTGATTTTGATGAGTTTCTTTCTTCTATAAATGACAATTATAATTTTGCATTAGATCTGTTAAAATATGTACACACATATATTCATAGTATTTCTTTGGTTCTTAAGATTCATGAGTAGGCATCTTACTTGGATTACTAATGAGAATGAATACTCTAACATAAACAAAATTCAAAGGTTTTGAGGTTTATTGGGCATGTTTTCGTTTTGGGGTTTTCAGGGGCACCCCCAAACATGAGCGAAGTACTAGTGAGAGCATTACTATTTGTACGTCAGTATCATAATAATAGCTGCCATTATTATTAATTTATTTTAAATTAAAAAAATCCTACACAGTAGGTATTCTTTGGGCCACATCCAACTGTATTCAGGGCCTACTCCTGGCTCTTTGCTCAGGGAGACTTTGGCGTACCATATGGTGTACCATGGATGAAACCTGGGTGAGGCCCTTTTTTATGGAGATGTGCATATCTTGCGATATTCAGGAGTTACTCCTGGCTCTGCACTCAGGAATCACTCCTGGCCGGCTCAGGGGACCAAATGGGATGCCAGGATTGAACCAAGGTTGCCTGTGTCCTACCTGGCTATTGCTCCTACCCCCCTTATAGATCTTAAATGATGGAACTAAGATTGAACCCTAATAAATCAGATCTATAGTCTGTAGTTTGTGCTGAAGACTAAAAAAGAATCTGAGCCTTTATTATTTCAAAATTCAGAAAGCTCTCAATTAAAAATAATTTTCTGAATTTGATATAAATGTATTGATTGGCAAGACTGGAAATGACCTAAGCATTTAAAAGCCCTTACTTAGACTGTAGCACATATGACTGCTTATATATTTTGTTTCAGGAATATTAATGTGTATAGGAATGGGGAAAATTCTGAACTCTAAACCCTTTCTGCTCCCATGAGTTCTGGGTGATAGGTTTTATACCAAAGAATGTTTTGGTCTCAAATCAATGAACTTGATATTAAGAAACTACAGTTAACAAATTTGGTATTTAACCTAATTTTCCCAAAATATGTTTAATGTTTACTTTTTTTTTTTCTAGAGCCCCTGAAATTGTTCTTGGATTGCCATTTTGCGAAGCTATTGATATGTGGTCGTTGGGCTGTGTGATAGCTGAGCTGTTCTTGGGATGGCCACTGTATCCTGGTGCTTCCGAATATGATCAGGTAAGTGTGTTCATGGGAATGGAAATGGAAAGCAAGAAGTTACTAATGAAGTAGTATGAAATGAAGAAGATACTAAGAAAGCATTTTTTTGTTTTGTTTTGTTTTTTGTTTTTGGGCCACACCCGGCGGTGCTCAGGGGTTATTCCTGGTTATCTGCTCAGAAATAGCTCCTGGCAGGCATGGGGGACCATATGGGACACCGGGATTCGAACCAACCACCTTTGGTCCTGGATCGGCTGCTTGCAAGGCAAACGCCACTGTGCTATCTCTCCGGACCCAGCATTTTTTAAATAGTAAAGAATGCATAGAATTTTCTCTACCTGCTTAGAGTTGCATTGGAATTTTCTAATATATTACTTTACTGTCTTGGGGGTTGGGGACCACGTCTCGTGGTTCTCTGTACTTAGGGATCAGTCCTGGCAGGGGCCTGAAGAAGGCTATATGTGGTACCAGGAAATAGAACACTGGTAGGCTTCATCCAAGGTAAACAACACTTTACCTACTGTACTCTCCAGCCTGATGGCTAGATTTTCTGGCAGATGTTCGTGAGTCTTGAAATCTAATGTATATACTCTCTAGCTAATTAGACTTCAAATTTGTTGGGAATGTTTATGTTCAATTTGCAGTCTTTGATTCCCTCTCTCTTCATTGTAGGTGATGATGTTACTGTTGCCATGATTAGGGTTCACACACATACCTGGCTGCAACGCTCACACTTTTTTAGTTGTGTAATTGTGTTGCTTACTAGGGTACGCCATCCTCTGCAGAGAGGCTCACTGAGGTTTGCACTTTTTTGTAAGTGTTGCATTCTCAGTCATTGGGTCTTGTGTTCTTATTGGAGATATTCATGAATGCCTGGGAGGGCCTCTGTGGTGCTCACTGTTGGTTGCACCTTATGGCAGTGGCACATTTTTTCTAGTGGTGATGCTTGTTTCCATTGTGTGTGTGTGTGTGTGTGTGTGTGTTTGTGAATTTTGATACACCTTCCTGGTGTGTGGCTGGAAATGACACCATCTGAATCATAGACTGAAGGCTATGAAACTCAAAACAGCAGAGATACTGGGATATTGGAGCATATAGGACAAGATGGCTTGACCACTTTCAAAAGGTACTCTAACCCCCCATGCTACACCTTTGGACCTTTAGTTGTTCATATAATAACTTACTATAGTCCTTTTTATTTACATATATGTGGGGCTTTATTGTGGCTTTATTTTATGTGAAAGCAGTTTTTGTTAACTTTTCATTGTGCCTTCATAATTAATTTCTTTTTTTGGGGGGGGGGTTTACACCTGGCGACGCTCAGGGATTACTCCTGGCCATGTGCTCAGAAATCGCTCCTGGCTTTGGGGATCATATGGTACTCCAGAGGATCGAACCGCAGTTCATTTTAGACTAGCACTGGCAAGGCAGATGCCTTACTGCTCTGCGCCACTGCTCCGGCCCCTTGATTTCTTTCTTTCTTTTTTTTTTTTACCTGTCCTATTAAGATATTTGTATTTTCATCCCCTAAGTGTATCACTGTAGGAAAATTAGAAAATAAAAAGTGAACCGGGGCTGGAGAGAGTATAAGGCTGCTGAGGAACCCTGCACCCATCGCTCTTCGTGGCAAGCTTCCTACCCTGGTCAGGTTCTCTTGGCCCTCATCTCTATTGTCTGGGTATTATTACCATACTACCTTTTGTTTTTCTTATATCCCACAAATGAGTGAAATGATTTTATGTCTATCCTCCCTCTGACTCATTTCACTCAGTATAATAATATTCATTATATTCATCCATGTATAATATAATAATATATGTATAATATTCATATCCATCCATGACTTTACTTTTTTCCTAATAGATGCATCATATTCTGTTTCCTAGATATACCACAGTTTCCTTAGCCACTCCTCTGTTCTTGGGCACTTGGGTTGTTTCCAAATACTGTCTGTTATAAATAGTGCTTTGACGAACATAGGAATGCAGATGACTTCTGCATGGTATTTTTGTTCCTAGGGTTTATTCCTAGGAATAGTATTGCTGGATAATATAGGAGCTCAATTTCTAGATTATTTTTGAATTTTTTAAAATATTTTTGGTTTTTGGGCCACACCTGGTGACGCTCGGGGGTTATTCTTGGCTATGCGCTCAGAAATCTCTCCTGGCTTGGGGGACCATATGGGATGCTGGGGGATGGAACTGTAGTCCATCCTAGGCTAGCTCATGCAAGGCAAATGCCCTACCACTTGCGCCACCATTCTGGCCCCATCAATTTCTAGTTTTTTGAGAAATAATCCATGTTGTTTCCCAAAAAGGCTGAACCAGTTGACATTCCCATCAGCACTGAATGAGTCTCTTTTTCCTGAGTTCGTGCCAGCACTGGTTGTTCTTGTTTTTTGTGGTGTGTGCCAGTCACTGTGGTGTGAGATGATACTCATTGTTTTGATTTGCATCTCCCTGATGATTAATTATGTGGAACATTTTTTTTTGTATCTTTTGGCCATCTATTTCTTGAGGAAATGTCTTCATTTCTTTTCTCATTTCTTTTCCCCATTTTTGAATGGGTTAGATGGTTTTTTTTTCTTGCTAAGTTTTATCAGACCTTGTATATCTTAGATATTAAGTTCTTATCAGATAGGACTGTGAATGGTTTTCCTGATTCTGTAGCTAGTCTTTGTTTGCTATCACTGTTTCCTTTAAAGTGCAAAAGCTTCTAAATTTAATGTAGTACCATTTATTTATTTTTTCTTCCACTTGCTTGGACAGTGATGTTTCATCCTTGAAGACGTCTTTAGTTTCAATGTCATGGAGTGTTGTTGTCTATGTTTCCCCTATGTACTTTATAGTTTCAGGTCTGATAATCAAGGTCTTTAATCCATTTTGATTTGACCTTTGTGCCTGGTATTAAAGAGAGTCTGAGTTCATGTTTTGCATGTAGTTGACCAGTTTTCCCAACATCACTTGTTGAAGAGGCTTTCCTTGCTCCACTTTGTATTTTTTGCCCCTTTATCAAAGATAAATTGATTATATACCTGGGGTCAGTCTCAGAATACTTAAGTCAATTCCTTTGATCTGAGAGTCTGTCTTTATTCCAATGTCATGTTTTTGTTTGTTTGTTTGTTTGTTTTTGGGTTACACCCTGCAGCGCTCAGGAGTTACTCCTGGCTCTACACTCAGAAATCGCCTCTGGTGGGTTCCAGGGACCATATAGGATGCCAGGATTCGAACCACCGTCCTTCTGCTGCATGCGAGGCAAATGCCTTACCTCCATGCTATCTCTCCGGCCCCCACTGTCCTCTTTCATGCAAAGCAAATGCCTTGCCGTTGTACTATCTCTCTGGCCCCCCATATCATGATGTTTTAATCACTACTGTTTTACAGTATTCCTTCCTTCCTTCCTTCCTTCCTTCCTTCCTTCCTTCCTTCCTTCCTTCCTTCCTTCCTTCCTTCCTTCCTTCCTTCCTTCCTTCCTTCCTTCCTTCCTTCCTCCCTCCCTCCCTCCCTCCCTCCCTCCCTCCCTCCCTCCCTCCCTCCCTCCCTCCCTCCCTTCTGTTCTTCTTTTCCTTCTTTCTTTTTATTTTTTCCTTTTGTCATACTCAGTGGTGCTCAGGGATTATTTCTGGCTGTAAACTCAGGATTACTCATGGTAGACGCAGGAGGGCCATATATGATGCTGGGCATCGAACTCAGATTGGCTCTATACAGGGCAAGCATCCTACATGCTATAGAATTGAACTCTGGTCAGCCACGTACAAGGCAAACACCTTATCTGCTATTATCTCTCTGGCCCACTTCTTTTCCTGTAGAACATTTTTTTTTTATATAGAATAAGGCTACAAACCTTATTGGCTTCATTTGAGCACAGGTTAAGAATATGCATTGGTGGCTAGAGAAGAGAGCACAGGAAATAGAGCATTTACCTTGTATAGGGCTGACCTGGGTTCAATCCTCAGCATCTATTTCATCCTCTCAGCCTTACTGGGACTACTAATACCTAATGCAGAGCCAGGAGTAAACCCTGTGCACTTCTTTGTGTGGCCCCCAAATCAAAAAAATTATTAAAAAGAGAAAATGTTTCCTTCCATCACAACTGTTTATGTCTTACTCCTTTGTTAAACATGCTATGTGAGTAGACAAGAATGCTGCTTCAGGGCCCGGAGAGATAGCACAGCGGCGTTGGTTGCCTTGCAAGCAGCCGATCCAGGACCAAAGGTGGTTGGTTCGAATCCCGGTGTCCCATATGGTCCCCCGTGCCTGCCAGGAGCTATTTCTGAGCAGACAGCCAGGAGTAACCCCTGAGCACCGCCGGGTGTGGCCCAAAAAACAAAAACAAAAACAAACAAAAAAATAAAGAATGCTGCCTCACCTATCATTCAATCAGTCACACAATCATCTCATATCACTTCCTCATGAAGCTAGGTGTTTTTACTACTGGTATAGGCCACTTTAGTTCCTTATTTTGTATATTTTTATATAAGCCTATTTTTTTTTATAATGTCAATTCTGTTTGAATTATATGTTTATTACATGTCTCCTTTATTGGACTGCATTGTCTATAAAGAGAACAAGAACCATGTCATTAAAAATTTACTACCGCTTGGCTTAATAAATATTTATTGAAAGGTTGAATGTATATGTGCTGTATGTAGTTATATTTTAAATAAAAATAGGAGGCTGTAGAGAGTACATCTATTATATTTCATGAAATCTCAGGCCCTGTTGGTTGAAAGGTGCCTTATACTTGGGCCTGGCAGATGGTCATCTCCCCGGAATGTAGGAGATAGGAATTGAAGTCAGGCAGCTAAGCATTATCTCTACCTCTTGGGCTATCTGCCAGCTTTATTCTTACCATTTTAATTGTGATAGTATTTCATAGATAACAATATAAATACAGGAGGGAAGATATGTAGGGTGAGATTGGCCCAAAGAGAATGGTCCCAGAGAAAAATTCCTGGATGGAATGACATGAAATGGGTCCAGAATATGTCTCTAAGTTATATAGCAGACATTTGGAGCTCCCTGCTGTTCCTCAAGTCCTTGTTTTACTATCTTGCATGCCTTACACTCAATGTAAAGTGCTCAGATGATACAAAAGGAGGTTTTTCACTCTTTCAGTTTATCCATCCGATTTAAAGGCAGCTATATATTCCAGCCTCCTGTTCCTTCCCTTTCTCTCTTTACATAAGGTTTCTTTGAAATTTAGCCATCTAGTTTACTGTCCTGTTTTCAGTCTTGACTGCCTGAAGACAAGATCTTGAATGCTCTATAATAAAAGTACAGATTTTATCCTAATTAAAAAAAATTCCTCTTGTATGAAAAAGATACTTATATTTTAGATATTTAGCCACACTTTTGTTTTGTATAAATGCCAAATAGCTCTCAAAGATTTGAAGCAATATTTTGTTATTAGTTAAATTTGTCTCTTATAACAGGCCAATTTTGGCTTGTAAGCTGATTTTTGTTTTATACTCTTCAATGTGAAGGATCCCAAAAGCTCTATCCATATAACTTACATCTATTACTATATGTATCTACATTAGAAATAAGAATGGGAATGGTCTCAATAGTTAAAAATTCAAAAAGAAAAAAGAAATAAGAATAAAGGGCCCAGAGAGAAAACTGGCTAGAGCATGTGCTTTGCAGCCAGAAGACCCAAGATTTGATCCCTAGCAGAAAATGTATCCATGTACCACCAGGATCACCCCTGAGCACTGAGCTGGGAATAACCTCCAGTATCACTGGGTATGACACCAAAATAAAAAGACTGATGATTTTTGTGAGGAGAGATGGAAATTAAGATGTTTACATATTTAGAAGTTTTTTTTTTATTTCATTGTAATTAGAGTCATTTGTATATGGAGGGAGAACAGTAAAAACAAAACAACAAAAAACCCCATGTATTGTTCTTATAAAGTAGGGGAAAGAAGCCTACCACCTCCTTTGTTCCTCTTATGGGTAGAAAGAGTTGCAGAAGCAAGTAAATATGTGAACAATAGGGCCCGGAGGAGATAGCACAGCGGCATTGCCTTGCAAGCAGCCGATCCAGGACCTAAGGTGATTGGTTCGAATCCCGGTGTCCCATATGGTCCCCCGTGCGTGCCAGGAGTAACCCCTGAGCACCACCGGGTGTGGCCCAGAAACCAAAAAAAAAAAAAAAATAAAAAATAAAAAAATGTCAACAATAAAATTGGGACATTTTTAAGATACAGGAAAATACAAGTAGATGTTAACTTAGCTGTCAGAGCAGTGACATCATCACCTATCACCTCGGGAAATCTATACCCATGAGAAAAGAATAAAATATGAAGATAACGTCTTAGTGTTATAAAATTATTTTTTTACTTCTAGACCTGGGATATCCGGATAATGGGAACCTCCAGTTTCCTAGGGCTTCACTTTGAAAACTGCTGGCCTTGTTTCTAGGGTTATTTTTTAATTTAATAAATCCATATCTATTTTGTTAGCTGCATAATTTTTCAAATGTGTTTTATATTTTTAAATATCTTTATTTATGCGATTTGATTACAAACATGATTGTAGTTGGGTTTCAGTCATGTAAAGAACACTCCTCTTCACCAGGGCAACATTCCCATCACCAATGCCCCAAATCTCCCACCTCCCTACCCCCCTAGATTTTCAGTAAAAGTTGGATGAACAAAGTAACTGCCCTTTGACAGCAGAATTAAAAGAACTATAGTTAGTGCTTAATTCTATGTTATGAAAGGTAAATTAATAACAGTTTATTTAAGGAAGAATTGACAAGAGCTGAAATAACCAAGGGAAAGAATAGATTGATGGAAATTTTTTTTTTGATCTTTTAAAGTGATCCTGTATCAGAAACCAAAACAAACATTGGTAAGCATGAAACAGTGTTTGTTGGAAATTATTCTGTACTGGAAATGTCCTAGTTTTCTGGACTTAGTATTGGAAAGTCTATAAATAAACAAAAATCACTCTATTTTTCTAAGTGAGCTTTCCTTGCAACTAACAGATGGAGTAACAATGAAGTCAAGGAATAAATAGTTGTGAATTAATTATCATGTTTTAACAGATATTTTCAGTCATACATACATTGAGGAGTAGCTAATAATAATGTTTTTCTGTAAATGTTTCTTGAATCATTTAGCTTTCACTTCAATAGAGAACTGGGCATTTTTTGATTTCTTTTTTTATAAGTATTTTGATGATTTTGATTTTTCAGATTCGTTACATTTCACAAACCCAAGGCTTGCCAGCGGAGTATCTTCTTAGTGCTGGGACGAAAACGACGAGATTTTTCAACAGAGATCCTAATTTGGGATATCCACTCTGGAGGCTTAAGGTAAGTCTACCCTGTTAGCTTTCCTGCATTCCTCACTCCTAACTTTGGATTTAGAGTCCAGTTATGAAATTCTTGAGGTTCATAAGGGAAACGGAAGAGAAGATGTATGTTTAGAAGAGGAATACTTTGAAAAGTCTTTTCCTCCTTATCTTTAGCCTTAGAAACAAGGCATTCATAGGGCATGGAGAGGGCTCATCTGGTGATCACATGCTTTGCCTGCAGGAGCTGTGCCAAGAGTATTCCAAGTGGCCCAACAAAAACAAAATGAAACATCAACTACCAGTTCTGGTGACAGAGATCATGTTGTATATTTATTTCAAAAGGGACAAGCAGAGTAATGCTCAGTAATCAGTCTTAGGAAGAATGGAATGATTTAATAATAACTTTCTTGTTTGGGAGCCTGCCTACACTTATCGGCCTCAGGGCTGACTCCTCGCCCTGCGCAGGAATTACTCCTGACAGGCTCTGCAGACCTTATAGGTACCAGGAATTGAACCCAGTCAGTTGTGTGCAAAGCAAACCCAGCAGGAGCTTTTTTTCCTCTTTTTTTTTTTTTAATTGTTTTGGACCATACCCAGCAATGCTCAGGGGTTACTCCTGGTGGCTCGGCACTCAGAAATCATTCCTGGTGGTCTTGGGAGACCTTAGGAGAGGCTGGGGAGTGGGGAACTATACATCTTGTTGTGTGCAAGACAAGTAACCTACCCACTGTGCTGTCACTCTGACCCGAGCAGTGCCAAATCTTATTTATTTATTTATTTATTGATTGGTTTTTGGGCCACACCTGGTGATGCTCAGGGGTTACTCCTGGCTATGTGCTCAGAAATCGCTCGTGGCTTGGGGGACCGTATGGGCATGCAAGGCAGATGCCTTACTGCCACACCCGGCAGTGCTCAGGGGTTACTCCTGGCTGTCTGCTCAGAAATAGCTCCTGGCAGGCACGAGGGACCATATGGGACAAGGGATTCAAACCAACCACCTTTGGTCCTGGATCGGCTGCTTGCAAGGCAAACACCGCTGTGCTATCTCTCCGGCCTGAGAATTCTTTTTTTTTTTTTGCCGGGGGATTGAGCCGCGGTCCATCCAAGGCTAGTGCAGGCAAGGCAGGCACCTTACCTCTAGCGCCACCACCAGGCCCTGAGAATTCTTTTTTTTTTTTTTTTTGGTGTTTGGGCCACACCCGGTGTTGCTCAGAGGTTACTCCTGGCTGTCTTCTCAGAAATAGCTCCTGGCAGGCACGGGGGACACCGGGATTCAAACCAACCACCTTTGGTCCTGGATCGGCTGCTTGCAAGGCAAACGCCGCTGTGCTATCTCTATGGGCCCGAGAATTCTTTTTTTTTTTTTTTGGTTTTTGGGCCACACCCTGTGACGCTCAGGGGTTACTCCTGGCTATGCGCTCAGAAGTTGCTCCTGGCTTCTTGGGGGACCATATGGGACGCCGGGGGATCGAACCGCGGTCCGTCCTAGGCTAGCGCAGGCAAGGCAGGCACCTTACCTCCAGCGCCACCGCCCGGCCCCTGAGAATTCTTAATATTACAAAAGCCATGGTTTTCTATGCCAAGAGTGTGTCCTGCCTACCAGCTAGCATTTGCAATATCATTATATTTGGAAGTTGCTTTCTCTTACCAACCATTAAGGATTTTTTTTATTGAATCACCTTGAGATAAGGTCTAAAAAATTGTTGATGATTGTTTCTGTCGTACATTGTTTCCAATAGTCACATCAGTGTCCATTTCCCTTCGGTCTGTTCTTCCCCATGCTCTGCCAACCCTAGCCTGCCTCTATGGCAAGTAATTCTCATTCTCTCTCAGATATTCTGTATTGCTGCTTATGTATTTATTTTATCATTGTTGAAGAGGTGGTGGGCTAGTGAGGTCACATTCTTGAATAAAAGCTTTTCTGGTTATGTATTATTTGGTGGTGGCACTTGTTTTTGTAACCTTTGATTTAGAATGAAATATGAATGTAACATGCAAATGATACTTAAATTTTTTTTATAGACACCTGAAGAACATGAAATGGAGACTGGAATCAAATCAAAAGAAGCTCGAAAGTACATTTTTAATTGCTTAGATGACATGGCTCAAGTGAGTAAAGAAAGTTTCAGGGAGGGGCAAATGAAATACTGTGGCAAGTAGCGTGCCTGCTCCCTTTACATGCAGCCGACCTGAGTTTGACCCTTGGCACCATGATATGATCCCCAGAGCACCTCCAGGGGTGGCCTAAAACCCACAAAAGTAAAGTTTCAGAAAGCCATATAATTATTTCTTAAATTAGAGACACTGCTTTTGGTTATATTACAGATTTAATCTCTGATCTTTATGTTTTCATTTTTTGTGGGGATAATGCATTTGCAAGCTATTATTGATTCAACAAGCTATTGGTTATTGGTTATTGGTTCAGCAAAGGCTACTTTAAGGATTCTATGTTTTGCTTTAGCTTACTGGTTTGTTGAAGTATTTTGAAATATTGCTTAAAGAATTTTTTTCCTGTTCATTTTATGGGCTAAATATTTACATAGCCACTTTATATTCATGTTCATGTTTCAAACTCTTTAAATGCTTTGCGTATTATTATTGTTATTTCAGTTTTTGGTTATTGGATCACACCTGGCAGCACTCTGGAGTTGTTCCTGGCTCTTTGCTCAGAAAAGAGCCTTAACCTTAACCTTAACCTGGCAAGTTTGGGGCGGGGAGCATATGGGATGCCTGGAATTGAACCTGAGTATTCCAAGTGGGCTGTGCGTTTCAAGGCAAACACCCTACTGCTGTGCTCATTCTCCGGCCCCTGAATATTATTATTTAATATTTTCAGTATTAATAACTTAAAAATAGCTGTTATTTCTGCTTGTGTGAGCCAAATATTGAAGACTAAAATTTTTGCATTCAACTTTTTTCTACCAACAAATGCTACTAAATGAAAGTTCTTAATTAGGTGGTATAAGAGCTTCTACCTGTCAAGATAATTATACTGGTGTAGAATATATTGTTTCAGATTTTTCTCTTGAACACTATGTAGTTTTTTAAAATAATTTTTATTGAGACCAATGTAAATTACAAGTCTTTTACAGTAGTATTTCAGGTACATAGTGACAATGAATTAGGGCCACTACCAATGTTGATCTCCCTCCTCCATAGTTCTCAGCTTGTCTCCCCTACCTCCACCCTTAGCCCCCTGGACTGCTAGTGTAACAAGTTCCTTTTGTGTATAAGTTGGGTCTCTTGATTCTGTTGTTGTTGACTTTGGCTTGGGTACTTAGGTTTGACCATTTTTGATTTCCACTCAGTGCTCCTGAGACAGCTTGGCCCATGCATTCCATCCACTTTTTTTTCCCCCTCAGTTTGTAGGAAGACATAGAAATATGAGGCAGAGGGCCTGGAGAGATAGCACAGTGGCGTTTGCCTTGCAAGCAGCCCATCCAGGACCAAAGGTGGTTGGTTCGAATCCCAGTGTCCCATATGGTCCCCTGGGCCTGCCAGGAGCTATTTCTGAGTAGACAGCCAGGAGTATCCCCTGAGCACTTCCGGGTGTGGCCCAAAAACAAAAACAAAACAAAAAAAAAAGAAATTTGAGGCAGAACAAAATGACTCATGTTCTATGGTTCTGTAAAAATAAAGTAGGTGGGAGCTTCTGTCTAGAAATTATAAACCCCAAGGTCTTTATGGTACCAGGAAACATTCTACTCAGTTGTGGTTATCATCAAAGTCAATCCTCTATGTAGAGATCTTGGATTTTGTACAGATCCTAGCTCAAAGCCTAGGCTTGAGTCTTTCTTTATGGTCCCAGGAAAAGTTCTGCTCAGTCATGGTTATTGTAGTCCGTCTTCTGTAATTAGTGATCTTGGGTTTTGCACAGATCCTAGGACGGAGGGTCTTCTGATATCATCTCACCATAAGGTGATGAGCTAGGGCAACCTGCCCTTAGATCAAAATTGTTGCTGTTTTCTCATCATCAGGGTATCATATGAACCTACCCTGGCTCAATTTGGTGCCAGAGCTGATATTAGGGCCTCCCCCCCAACCCCCCCCCCCCCGTGTGTGTGTGTGTGTGTGTGTGTGTGTGTGTGTGTGTGTGTGTGTGTGTTGATTCCTGGTGTTGGTGTAGGAAACTGTGCCAGTTCTAATGTTGGGATCCGGGGTTTGGGGTTGGATAGTTGATGTTTAAACACTTGAGGTCTAAGTCGAGTCCTCATGACAACTGTTCAGAGTGGAAGGCACACCTGTATTATAAGATTTATGGGTTCTTATCCTTATTAGATAAGATATTAGATATGTTTCTATACCTAAGTTTTTCCCATTTTAATGTGCCTATGCAAAAAGGAACGATGCCATATTATTAGTGCTTTTGGGGGTAAAAATGACAAGCTATACAATCTCTGTGCTCTGGTTTTGACTTGAGCTCTTATCCCAAGCAAGACTTTTCTACTAGAATTTCTTACTAAGCAGAATCAAAACAAGCCAAAAACAAGGGGTGGGAGGATGGAGGAGGCTACCTCTACATATGGAAATAAATGCACTAATAGTTATAACTATTAAGGAAATAAACATAAAAAGATAATATTGATATCCCAATTAAGTCTTCTGAGATAGTCTGAGGGGAGTCTAAAATCCAGGGCACATTTTTGTCCTGCACCATGGCCTTATGGAGTCTTAGAAATTATTTGCAGCAGTAAGGGACAAGGTAACACTGTATAGTTTGTAAAGAAAATGTAGATCATGTCAGCATTAAAGGTTAAGTGTGTAATACTTGTCAATTTTCTTTGGAAGGTGAATATGTCTACAGACTTAGAGGGAACAGACATGTTGGCAGAGAAGGCAGATCGAAGAGAATATATTGATCTGTTAAAAAAAATGCTAACAATTGATGCAGATAAGAGAATCACTCCTCTGAAAACTCTGAATCATCAGTTTGTGACAATGGCTCACCTTTTGGATTTTCCACACAGCAATCAGTGAGTATGATATGGTTTGGGGCATTTTGCCATGACCTAGTTTTCTGTTGAGAAACCATCTTATAAATAAGTGACTACCACTGAGCAGCCCCTTTTTGCTTGCATATTTTGCTCACTGGTGTTTCTTTTTCATTGATTAAGAATTAGATCTGTTTATTTTGGTCACAAAATATTTATTTTAAGTACTTGGGGAAAATGATCCTGATTTGTATTAATTTTGAATTTCAAGCTGTGAATTTCATTCTCATTCATTTCAATGAATTTTCCATCTCTTTTTTTTTTTTCAGTGTTAAGTCTTGTTTTCAGAACATGGAGATCTGCAAGCGGAGGGTTCACATGTACGATACAGTGAGTCAGATCAAGAGCCCATTCACTACTCACGTTGCCCCCAATACAAGCACAAATCTAACCATGAGCTTCAGCAACCAACTCAATACAGTGCACAATCAGGTATTCAATATATGATTTTGGGATCTTAAAACTGAATGAGGTAGAAATTAGCCAGAGCATCAGGCAAGGCAAAGCAAAAGTCTTTACTTTTGGTGGTCTTGTTGCTAAGAATTCTTTTGGAGAAAAATAAAAGGAAAATTTCTCGGGTTATTGTGAGGAAAGGGAAGGAAATATGTTGTCAGGCAGTGCTTAGGAGGTCCTGGGGCCTGTCCATCGATACTTGGTCAGCCAGGCCAGATGATTCAAGGCTTGGATCCTACGATGTACTGTTTTAGTTCAGCAGTGCCAAAGGGCTTCCAGTTTTGGGGGAAAAATTTATTTTGAAGTTTCGGTTGTGTGGACATACCTAGCAGTATTCTTGGCTTTCTCCTGGCTCTGCTTGGGAGGACTATATATTACCAAAATCATAGATCCTTGAGCCAGGATTTACTACCATGCAAGGCAAGTGCCTTAACCCTCCCATACTTTCTCTGTTCTATCAAGAAGAATATTCAGTGAGGCTAAAATGGACAGGGTGGGTTGATAGTACCTATATTATATGCTCCAAAAATTAAGTATAAGAACCACATCTTTGGCTGGATAGTCCTTTGCATAGTGAAATCAATGAAACTTGGCTGTGCTTATTATTGCAGTTAGTTGGATTTGCCTTTTCTACGTTGGTTATTTACCTAATTATAAAATTTACTACCTGAGACATTATGGGGTTAAATTAATGTTTCCTTTATTAAACTAATGAGAGAGGTCCCTCACCCTCATTGAGACTTGGTACCTGTGTCATTGATCTTATATAATCATGTATCGTTTTTTTTTTAAATACATACAATCATATATCTCAATTTTCAGAATACATATATTTGACTTTTGTAAATGATTTATTCTCCATTATATGTCTCATATTTTTTGGAGGATATATTCAATATTTTTCTTTCTGTGCTATAATTTTAAAAATATTAAAAAATTTGGGGCCAGAAAGATAGCACAGCGGTAAGGGTGTTTGCCTTGCAAGCAGCTGATCTGGTATGAATCCGGGGATCCCCCGAGCCTGCCAGGAGCGATTTCTGAGCACAGACTCAGGAGTAACGCCTGAGCGCTTCTGGGTGTGACCCAAAACTCCCCCCAAAATAAAAAATTTTTTTTTATTTAAATAATTTTTTTATTTTTAATCCTTTGAACTTCACTCATTCTATCTTTTTTTTTTTTTTTTTTGGTTTTTGGTTTTTGGGCCACACCCAGCGTTGCTCAGGGGTTACTCCTGGCTGTCTGCTCAAAAATAGCTCCTGGCAGGAACGGGGGACCATATGGGACACTGGGATTCGAACCAACCACCTTTGGTCCTGGATCGGCTGCTTGCAAGGCCTGTGCTATCTCTCCGGGCCCCACTCATTCTATCTTTGCACGAAACTACCAGTCTACTCTATTTTTGGGTTTGGTCAGGTGTACCCAATTGTTAATCTTAAGGATTTTGCAATTTATTTGCTAAACAGTGATATTTATATTTATCTTAGTTTCTGAAGAACTTAAGAAGGCTTCCTAATTTGGGGCCAGAATCTACTTCCCTTTGCTTTTTCTTAGTAGTTGTTACCATCTACACTACTATCTAGTCAAGCAAGCCTTTTAAAATGAAAGAGTATATAAGGTGTTGGTGGGCTTGTATATCCACAGCCTTTTAACTGAAAAAAGTGTAGACATTTATATAGCCCTCACCAATGCAAGGCCATTTTTCAGTTTGTTTTCTTACTCAGCTTATACTTTGCCCTGAATGGAGAGATTTGAACTATTTTAAAAATCATTTCTAAAACAGCTAATGTCACATTTTTATAGTTTTCTTGACTAGGTATTAAATATCTATTTAATCGAAGAAATATTGTGACTTACACATTGGATCAGTCTGTAGCTGTCATTCTTTTTGTTTTATATTTTTTAGGCCAGTGTTCTAGCTTCCAGTTCTACGGCAGCAGCGGCTACTCTCTCTTTGGCCAATTCAGATGTCTCACTGCTCAACTACCAATCAGCTTTATATCCGTCATCTGCAGCACCAGTTCCTGGAGTTGCCCAGCAGGGTGTTTCCTTGCAGCCGGGAACAACCCAGATTTGCACTCAAACAGATCCGTTCCAACAAACATTTATAGTGTGTCCACCCACTTTCCAAAGTGAGTAAGGAAATTCCTGTTTCTTATGATATTGTAGTATTATATCAGATCTCCCTGCTTTTTTGTTTTATTATCTAGCTATTTACCTTTGACATTGTTCAATTTCGATGCTGAAATAACGAAAATGAACAGAGTGGATATAATCCTTTCACTTTATCTTTATGCTACTCCCTAACATAGGACATGAATTTAATTCATGCTTTCTTAGCTCATTGAGATCTTGAACTGATGTCTTGCTTCTTTTAGAGCCTTGTATCTTACACTATGCAGATTACAACTTGAGAAAAGTTGAAAGCATATTGCTGTATTTTAAGTCTTATTTACACTATTAACCCATTTTTAGATAAAAATAGTTTTTCAAATAGCAGGTAATTTTATTCTAAAATATAATTATGTGGACCTTTTTAGGCCTCTTAAAATTTTTTGTTTTTTTGTTTTTTGTTTTTTGTTTTTGGGCCACACCCGGTAACGCTCAGGGGTTACTCCTGGCTATGTGCTCAGAAGTTGCTCCTGGCTTGGGGGACCATATGGGACACCGGGGGATCGAACCGCGGTCCGTCCAAGGCTAGTGCAGGCAAGGCAGGCACCTTACCTTTAGCGCCACCAAAATTTTTTAAGTTAAAAAATCTAGATCGGGGCCAGTGAGGTGGCGCTAGAGGTAAGGTGTCTGCCTTGCAAGCTCTAGCCAAGGAAGGACCGCAGTTCAATCCCCCGGCGTCCCATAGGGTCCCCCCAAGCCAGGGGCAATTTCTGAGCGCTTAGCCAGGAGTAACCCCTGAGCATCAAACGGGTGTGGCCGAAAAACAAACAAAAAAATCAAGATCATTTTTATTGAACTGAAAAAAATCTATACATTGAGTTACTTGTATGGGTAAGGCATTATGATTATGTTCTTCAGCCTATAAATAATATTGTTCCTATATACTTTTCTGAACAGAGGAATAGACTAGCTAAAGCGGGAGGCTCTGGCCCAGCTGTTGCTTTAAGATTTTAAGTTTTACAATCCCATCCTTCATCATTTTTTCATGTATAATCCATTTTGTTCCAGATCCTTTTCTCCCTGAAATATAGGAACATTTTTATTTAAGGAGCTGGTGAGGCCACTTAAAAGGCTACATAATTTTAAGGATATTTTGAAATTTTGGACTTTCCCAAAGTCAAGGGCAATACCCTATGAATTAAAATTGGGATTCAGGCTTTTTATATCTCTTTTTACATAGAAGTCGGTAACATTTTTAACTTTTTACTTTAGGTACTGATTGACTGTGACTCATTTGTTTGTTTGGTTTCTGACAGAGTTGGAGCAAGCAGAAGGAAAAGGGGGGTTAGGGGAGTCTGAGTACAGGAGAGCGATAGCGATGTAAACCAGGGAGAAACAACAGGGAGAGCGGAAGAGCAGATGCAAAGCCTGTAAATGCAAATTTAGCACATTTAGCATAATTTATCAAATTATTTCTATGTTCACTTTATTTATAATAGTAACTTCTATACTTGGATTACCTATGTTTAGTGGCTTTTCTATTGAATTTAGGATAGCAACCCCTTCCCTGTAGCCTTTTAGAAAGTAAGTTTCATTAGAACAGTTTTTTGTTTTTTTTTTTGTTTGTTTTTTGGGCCATACCCAGTGACACTAAGGGTTTACTCATGGCTATGTGTTCAGAAATCTCTCCTGGTTTGGGGGATCATATGGGATGCTGGGGATCAAACCAAGGTCTGTCCTGAGTCAGCCGCGTGCAAGGCTATTGCTCTGGCTCCTCATTAGGAGCTCCTCATTTATGTGGAATTTTGAAGTTCTCTGGTTCTTCTCAGATGACATTCAAGAGCTAAGACAAATTTTTGAGTTCCATTAACTCAGGAATGGGGAATGCACAACGCATGGGCCACATAGGCTTGCAAGCTCATTTAGTCTGACCCTGGTACAAAATAGAACAGACACATATGCTTTTAGTCACTTGTCCATGACCTGTCTATATTGAATGGCTGGTGAATAAAGTTAAAAATATCCAAATGGGGGCCCAGAGAGATAGCATGGAAATAAGGCGTTTCTTGAATGCAGAAGGATGGTGGTTCGAATCCCGGCATCACATGTGGGCCCCAGAGCCTGCCAGGAGTGATTTCTGAGCGTAGAGCCAGGAGTAACCCCTGAGCGCTGCTTGATGTGACCCAAAAAATACCAAAAAAAAAAAAAAAAAAAAAATCCAAATGACCCAAAAAATAGCAAAACAAAAAAAAAAATTCCAAATGGTTCTTTACCCTTGTTTTAACAAAACAAGCTGAAGAGTTAAAGTAGGAAGAGTTAGAATAAGTTTATTTTGGATTATTAGGCAAGTATAAACCTTGACAGAATTTTTCCCATCTAAGAAGTCTAAATAACCTAAGTTGAGAAATATGGGGCCGGGCGGTGGCGCTAGAGGTAAAGTGCCTGCCTTGCCTGCGCTAGCCTAGGACGGACCGTGGTTCGATCCCCCGGTGTCCCATATGGTCCCCCAAGCCAGGAGTGACTTCTGAGTGCATAGCCAGGAGTAACCCCTGAGCGTTACCGGGTGTGGCCCAAAAACCAAAAAAAAAAAAAAAAAAAGAGAGAAATAGAGCAAATTTAAACGTTCCCAATTTTTTCAAGTAATTTTGAAGTTAAGGGGGTAGATAATGATGATAACAAATAGATATTAACTATATAACAATTAATGTTCTTTATGCCTTTGTATGTACCAATCACAAACAATCCTAGAAGCCTAATTTGACTAGCCCCAATTAAAATTGATCACAATTCCCTTACATATACAAAATCTTGATGGTTAGTAGAACCTAGCTTTGAACCCAGGCATTGGGTCCTATGGCCATTGTATTTTTAAGTACCTTTATACTATTTTTCAGTATTTAAATTCAAGTGGCTGCAGAGAGCTGCTCATTGATTTGCCAATCACAGCCATATGGTGCTTTTTGCCCAATAGACTCCTATTTGTTTTTCTTTCACTAGCTGCTCTTTGACAAAATTCATGTACTTAGAGGAGGATAGGCCCTCACTGATTTGTCGGTTTGAGCTTTCTTTATATAATTCCATGATCTCTCGTGTGTGTGTGTGTGTGTGTGTGTGTGTGTGTAAGCAAATGAATCATTTGAGTTTTGAATTTAGGGAGCATTTTCTAGAAGTGTTGTCTTTGTTTTATTGATGCCCCCCCAAAATAGTTTTTTGGAGGTTTTCTATTTTGGTGGGGATTGGTTTTTGGGCCACACCAGCAGTGCTCAGGGGTTACTCCTGGCTCTGTGTTCAGAAATTACTCTTGGCAGGCTCAGGGGATCGTATGGGATGTTGGGGATTGAACCCAGTTGTCTCTGTGCAAGGCAAATGCTCTACCTGTGTGCTATCGCTCTGGCTCAAAAGCTAGCTGAAACTAGCACGAGTGCTGTGGCTTAGTTCTAAGTTGCTATAGCAGTGCTTATTAGAGTTACATTAATAGGTCAGTACTATAAAGTACTACTTTCTGTTCTATTCCAGTTGACTAAAATGGATACCTGTTTTGCTCAGCTCTAACTATTATTCTGTACTTTTTACTTCATCTTTGAACTCATAGATAAGTCATAGGAAAGTGAATGAGACTTGATTCTTCTAAATGTTCCCTCCCTTTGGTTCTTAACAGTTATAAGGGGGCTTTTAGATTTAGTCTGGGATTGTAGACAGGAATTTAAATTTTGGGGGGGGGGTTTGGGCCACACCCGGTGGTACTCAGGGGTTACTCCTGGCTGTCTGCTCAGAAATAGCTCCTGGCAGGCACGGGGAACCATATGGGACACCGGGATTCGAACCAACCACCTTTGGTCCTGGATCGGGTGCTTGCAAGGCAAATGCCGCTGTGCTATCTCTCCGGGCCCAGGAATTTTAATATTATCTAAATTTCCTATTAGATATAAAATTATAAACCTGCCGAGTTTGTTACTTTTTATGTAGCACTTGAATTGCTACTTAAGTAGCACTTTAAAGAGTTACAGTGTGTTTTTATTTTTTCCTTTTTGGCTTACATCTTGCTATCATACTTAGTGCTTAATCCTTACTGCACTTTGGAACTACTCCTGGAGGTTCTTGCATTCTGAGATGCAAGGGAGCAAACATAAACATGTAAGGAAACATATAAGGGAAAGCTCCTACCCAGTGTTCGATTGATCTAGTCTGAGTCTCAGTTTTAGTAATTCTAGCTTTTTCCCCCTGTATTATGGGGCTTTTCTGACAGTACTCACACACAAAATAATAAATAATAAATAAAAAATAAAATATTTCAAACAGAAGTATAACTTAGATGAAAGTTTGCTTTTTAAATCTATAATTAGCCAAAAGTTAATGATTATATTTAAGATTGTTTTTAATATATTACATTTAAAATTCTTTGAGATGTTAACCCTTCTGCTTCTCAGTAGATTGAAAACATATAACTTAGTAAGTGAATGTTTTTGAGTTGTTGACTTTGGCCTGTGCTATAAGTTGTGTTTTAAGTTTTGTAGGACAAAGAGGAAATTAGAGTTTCCTTTAATCAAACATATCTCAATTACTCTTAACTTTCAAAGCGTCAAGTTTCTGTTTTCCTAACTCCCATGATTTCTACAAAAGTTCTTTGGTCTTGTTTCGAACTAAAACCCAAGTGTTGGCTTATTTGAACAGAAAAGTTAAAATAAAACAATAAAAAGCAGTAAAAGAGATCAAAAACACCACCATCAGATTTAACAAAGCAATGTAACTTTGTGATTTTCTATAGCTGGACTACAAGCAACCACAAAGCATTCTGGATTCCCTGTGAGGATGGATAACGCTGTGCCAATTGTACCACAGGCACCAGCTGCTCAGCCACTGCAGATACAGTCAGGAGTACTGGCACAGGTAAAAACCTCTAACAGTTGGGGTACTCGATACTGCCAAATCACTATTGACAATCAGATATTTTGTCCTAGCAAATGCTATTTGCTTGGATTCTAAGGTCTTTTGTGGTCATGCTTCAGAACAGTGTCCTTCCTACTAATACTAGCACAACTGCCAGTGTTTTCCTAAGACTTGTAGGCATGAATCAGAACTTTGAGAAATTGTCTTCTGAGTGAGTTTGCTCTTTGTGGGACGAAGTTCATTTATCTTGGTGTTTTCAAAGATCTAGTACACATACAGTAACATTTTGATTCGAAAATAAAAGGTTCCCCCTTTCGTTCCTTTAGTGTTCCCCTTTGCTCACTCTTTAGAAGTTAATCATGTTTGAGAGGCTGGATCATATCTTGATTCCTCTTCAATTAGTAGTCTTTTTTTCTCCGTATGTTTAGCCAAGCAGTAGTAAACTCTAAAGGTTTTATACTTGTCACGAAACCTAAAACTAACATGGTCAAATCATGAAGTATTTATACAAATGATAGATACTATCTTTTAGTTCTATATGTCAATATGCTTGTAACATGACCAGGAAATTTTGAAGTCCTAAAACCCCTGTGAGTAGGAAGAGGAGAAATTCATAATAGACTTCCTGTTTTATAGAATAGCCCAAAAAGGATTCCTGGGATTTTTTTTTTTTTTTTTTTTTTTTGGCTTTAGGCTGTTGATGTTTGACCTAAGGGACCGATGCTGTGCAGAATATTAAAGGGGAAGTTGTGTTTGGTGCATGTATTTTAGGTAACAGGAAGTAATGTCTATTATTGGCCAGAACTTGGGGGGAAGGAGAAACCCTTCTGAATCCAGATAACCTGCCTCCGTGTTTGTTTCACTCACCTGCCTAATCTACGTTTCAGGGAAGCTGTACACCACTAATGGTAGCAACTCTCCACCCTCAAGTAGCCACCATCACACCGCAGTATGCGGTGCCCTTTACTCTGAGCTGCGCAGCCGGCCGGCCGGCACTGGTTGAACAGACTGCCGCTGTACTGGTAATTTCCCTCACTTGATTGTGTTACTAACGGAGTTTCTTTGGTTTCCTTTTTTTATTTTTTCCTGTTTGTTTTTGTTTTATTTTATTCTGGTTTCCTCATTTTGCCAAACCAAAAAAAAAATTGAGTTTAGTTTTGCTGTTTTTTTAAAAAAAAAAAAAAAACTTAAGTCTTCACAGAGGGCATGGAAGCATGTGCCATCTTGTGGCTGTGTCCTTGCTACATCTTTAATGTCTCATTGTTTTCCTCCCCAACATTTGCTCAAGCACTGTTTGCTTCTGATGTTCAGTGTGGTTCTGTTAAGGAGCCAGATTCCTTTTCTTTGCCAGCTTAGTGTGATAAAAGCTCTAGGTATAGCCTCATCAGAGCTGCAGCACTGACCTGTTTACTGTCCTTTGACCCTCTCCTCTGATCCTTGAGAATGAAGGAAGTGACCTGTAGTTTGGCTCAGCTACAGGCACTGCTCAGCTGGCCAAAATTTGAACTCTTGGCAAGTTAGCTTCCTTGTTTGTTCTCTTTAGTTTCTCAAGCTGCGTGTAGAACTGTTTAAGAAACTCTTATTCTATTGCTGTGTCCCTTGTTACTAACTTTTCTTCTATGAACACATAAAGATAAGTGTTTTTTTTGACACCTGTGATCATTGGTAGCCTCTACTTTCCACTTAAAGATGTTACCTTTAGAGTACTTTTAGACCAGATTTCATTTGTTCGTTGAAATTAAAGGTGAACTTACTTTTTTTTGTAGGAGATTTTAGAAGAATTAATTACTTTACAGATAGGCCTTGATACAAAGGTAAAAATATGAGTGAAAACTTGACGCAGATATAATCATCTTTGGAATAAAATGTCACATCGAAAGGCTGCTAAACATAGCGGCAAATGTTTTATTCTGGAGCTTACTTAGCGATAGGAAAAACAACAGAACTTTAAAGTGTATTTTAGGCCACATAAAATTAGGTAAGCATTTAAAAACCTAATGACCTATTGAATTCCGATATTTTTATATTTTCAAAGGGCTTTAAAATCTCTTATTGTTCCTTAAGGGCTCATATGGGTAAAACACATTCAGAAAGATACTTTGGTTGCCAGAATCAGTTCATTTTTCAGTTTAAAAGTCTCCATCATCTTCACATTAATTGCATCCTAAACTCAAAACTCTGTGTACAAGGGAGTCAGATATATTCTTGCCTTGATTGCTCCAAGTTCATGATTTTCACTTACTCACCTATAATTTTGAGGTTGGAATGTTAGTTGACTCTCCTCTGCTGCTGCTTCTCCTCCTAAGTTTGCACTAGCCATTTGCTAAGCTTTGCATATTTTTGTTCTTTCTCTGTCAAAACAGTTCGTCGCTTGGAACTCCAGATTTCTGCCTCACGTTGGAATGTTATTTCTCGCTCTCTATTAAACTACATGCTTTGTCTTGTGCAGGTGTTGGCTTATGGAAAGACGCATGGTGTGACTTAACATACTTCTCTTATTTTTTTGTTTTGCTTTGTTTTCAATTCTGCTTATGGTAGCAGAAGTGTGTGCAGTTTTCACTGCTTTTTAAAGGCTCTTGTTTGGAACCAGTATTGTAGCAAGTGGATCTGTTACTTGCAGAAATGTTTTTAAAACAGTGGCCTTGCACTTTGAAATTCAAGAAACAGAACCAACCATATGTACCCAAGTGTTGTAGGTGATTGTACTGTAGAATTCGTTTTAAAAAAGGAAACTTTCAAATCTGTTCCCATAATTTTTCAGAAAAATGCCAGAATTTCTGTACAAAGTACAGAAAACATTTCTCTTGCTGTCTTTAGTAAGTGACATGGCTTGTTAAAGACTTAAAAATATTCTTATCGTGATTAATCAAAAATATTTCCAGTAATTAATGTCATTATTTATAAACATTTCCAACATGTTGAAATGCTTCTATTAATACATAAAGCAATATAATTTAGATAATATATGAATTTTGTGTCTAATATTTTACTTACTGGCTAATTTTTTAATTTTCATGGGCAATGAAGAATGGCATTATTTTGGTTTCTCTTGCTGGCATAAGTTTGTTTGCCAAAGAGTTTTGGCTGCGGTCATTCATATCTGGATTACCCTTTAATTTTTTTTATTTTTATTTATTTATTTTGTTTGTTTTGGGGCCACACCCCTGAGTGCTGCTCCTGACTCTGCACTCAGAAATTGCTCCTAGCAGGCTCCGAGGACCATATGGGATACCAGCAATCAAACCCAGGTCTGTCCCAGGTTGGTCGTGTGCAAGGCAAATGCCCTACTGCTGTGCTATCGCCTGACCCGTGGGTTACCCTTGTAAAATCAATCTTTTCTCCCCTTTGTTTAATGGCTGGGTTGACCTGATGTCATATCTTATTGGCATTCAAATTTTTCCTATTTTGAATATGGGAGCTTTCTTAACTCTTTCTAGTGATATATTTTGGCGTCTTGGCAAACATGACATTTCAGCAGTTAACCAGAGTTTACCTCTGAACTTTCAGGTTCCTTTTCTGTACAGTATCATAGAAACTCTTAACCACTTGGATCTTTTCTTTAATGTCCTGGTGGTCAGGTTATGGAGGTGGCAAAGAAAAAAAACACTGTTTTGCCTTCCTTGTTCACGACTTTTAACTCTGAGCCCCTCTGACTTTTTCTTTTTTCAATCTCTGCAAGTTAACAATCTACAAGCAACTTCTTTTAAGATACGAATTTTCGTTCATCAGAGACTTTAAAGAATAAAAACAAGAATAAATCAAGTCTGGGTCTTTTTTTTGTGTGTGTTTCCTTACAGCAGGCTTGGCCTGGCGGAACCCAACAAATTCTCCTGCCTTCAACTTGGCAACAGTTGCCTGGAGTAGCTCTTCACAACTCTGTCCAACCCACAGCAGTGATTCCAGAGGCCATGGGCAGTGGCCAGCAGCTCACAGACTGGAGGCAAGTGCCTTGTGTTCCTTTGAGGGATATTTATTTGTAAGGATGCTTAATGATTTGGGGGAAGTGGGGAAAATCATTAAGGGAAGGAATTTATCTTTGAAATCCTAATAGGAGATGACAATCTAAGGAAATTCCAAACATAGGAAAATAGTAGATTTTATATGGTCAAGAATAAAACAGTTTGAGGAAAGTCTCAAATTTAAAAGCAGGCAGCGAGAACCTAAAACCTTGATATCCAAGGATCACTTGTGAAAATAATAGACAACTGTCATTTTGTTCTAATTTTTTAAATCTATATTGGATGCAGATTTCTAAGTGTTTGGGGCCTTCATCCATTCATTGGTTCATTCATTGTTCTTTCTGTAGGAATGCTCACTCTCACGGTAACCAGTACAGCACTATCATGCAGCAGCCCTCCTTGCTGACTAACCATGTGACATTAGCCACTGCCCAACCCCTGAATGTTGGTGTTGCCCACGTTGTCAGACAACAGCAATCTAGTTCTCTCCCTTCCAAGAAGAACAAGCAGTCTGCTTCCATCTCTTCCAAGTAAGCCTATGCCATAACTGAGAATACTAGGCATCTTTGCGGGAAATGTTGCTGGCTTGTAGTGTTCTGGTGTGAGATGTTTAGTCTAGATACAGTAACTTCTAAATTGAGGTAGAACCTTTATCATTTGGACCCCTGAATATTAGGTCTGTCCTGATTCTGTTAGGTTTTTTGCTCTTTGTTCCCATTTTGAATTGGCCCCTGTTAGGTTTTGATAGTCATCTTATTTTACAGAATGATGTTTTACCGAAGCATGCAGAAATAAAATTGATGTTGGCTTTTGCTGTTTTGCTTGTCCCTTAAATCTTGACTAGAGGGGCTTATATTTGATTGAACTTATATAGTTAAGTACTGTAGATTACTTACTAATGAGGCAAAAAATAAAAGGGAGAGAGCAAGTTGGGAAGAGTTTTGGGTAGTTGGGTTGGGGAGGACATCCATTGAACGGTCTTTCTTGTGACTTTTCCTCCCAGGTCCTCTCTGGATGTTCTGCCTTCTCAAGTCTACTCTCTGGTTGGGAGCAGTCCCCTCCGCAACACATCTTCTTATAATTCCTTAGTCCCTGTCCAAGATCAACATCAGCCAATCATCATTCCAGATACTCCCAGCCCTCCTGTAAGTGTCATCACTATTCGTAGTGACACTGATGAGGAAGAGGACAACAAATATAAGCCCAATAGGTAAGACAGTGTGTAGTTCCTTGGCTTTTCAGAGTTGACTTTAGCATAGCTTTGTTTTTATTTGTCTCATTTGTTTCAAATGAGAGGAACTAGAAAAATGTTTTTTGGATTTTTGGTGAGGAGATTCTTGTTTTGGGGCCATGGTGTAGTCCTCTCTACACTCAGAAATCACTGTTGATGGTTCTTGGGGAGATCATATGTGGTTCTGGGACATGTTTGTATGCCAGGCAAGTGCCCTATCCTCTGTAATCTCTCTCTGGCTCCTGAAAAAGGTATCTTGGTGGCATGGTTTTGGATGAGTAAGCGAAAGCACTTTCTTCAAGTTTCTATAACTGGCCATTATTAAGTTTTTTAAATAAACATATCAATTTAAACTTTGATCTACACTGCTAAAGAAGGGAAGGGAAGGCCGAATATGCCACATTTAACGGTCCTTCAGGGTTAGTCCTGCCTCTTTGTCAGGAATTGGAACGGGGTTGATTACATATAAAGCAAGTGCCTAACCCCTGAACAAATTATCTGAATCCTTTACATTCCCATATGAATTTCTGTTTATATTCCACCAAAAATTGAAGTTCCACTCAATTTTTGAAAAGTGAAAATCGGGTCAGTTGAATGCAAGGCAAGTGCCCTACCTACTGTACTATCATTCTGACTCAAGAAAATTTATTTGAAATTTCAGATTTTGACCACACCTCATTGTGCTTGGAGACTATTCTTGGCTATGTGCTTAAGAGTCACTCCTGGTTTACTGGGGGGCCCACGTGGTGCTAGGTTATCGAATCAGTGTCACCCACATTCAAGGTCTTACTTCTGTACCATCTCTCTGCCTTCATTTTTATTTAATTTATATGTGCATGAAGGAAATTAGAAACAAAACACATATAGTCAGAAGTTTGAATAGGTGGGGCCGGAGAGATAGCACGGAGGTAAGGCATTTGCCTTTCATGCAGAAGGACGATGGTTCAAATCCCGGAATCCCATATGGTCCCCCAAGCCTGCCAGGAGCAATTTCTGAGCATAGAGCCAGGACTAACCCCTGAGCACTGCTGGGTGTGACCCAAAAACCAAAAAACAAACCAAAAAAAGAAGTTTGAATAGGTATAAGGAACTATTTATAGCCCATTAGGACAATATGAGAAATGTTTGCATGGAGCTTGAAGGCAGGAGACACGGCTCAACTTGTAGAGCACATGTCTTGCATAGTCAAAGAGCTCGGTTTAATCTTTGGTACCACTTAGCATCCAGGGTGTGCTCCTCAACTCCTGCACCTTTGTTTAGAGAATATTATTGAGGGGCCGGGCGGTGGCGCTGGAGGTAAGGTGCCTGCCTTGCCTGCGCTAGCCTAGGACGGACCGCGGTTCGATCCCCCGGCGCCCCATATGGTCCCCCAAGAAGCCAGGAGCAACTTCTGAGCGCATAGCCAGGAGTAACCCCTGAGCGTCACAGGGTGTGGCCCAAAAACCAAAAAAAAAAAAAAAAAAAAAGAATATTATTGAAATAATTGGCAGTGGCTCAGAGGCAACATAGAATAGTTAGGTATATGACTGGAGACATATTTTTTTTCTGGCCTTGAATCCTGTCTTTATGACTTTTGGGATTTGGGTCAGGTACTTTAGTCTCCCTATACCATAGTTTTCTCATCTGGAAAATGAAGAGAATAATACTGACTTTGTAGAAGTGTTGTGATGAGTCACTTAGATACATGTAGCTCATATGAATAGTGCCTACGGGGTTGGAGTGGGCTTGCAGTGGTCGGCAACCTGCGGCTCGCTAGCCACATGCGGCTCTTGACACTTTTAATTTGGCTCTTCTGTGTGCCGGGCGGCCGCTCCTGGAGTCAGGACTCTGCCCCTAGTCTCTGTCAGTGCGTGCCTTGTGTGGCTCTCAAGATAAATTTCAATCGTGGTTTTGGCGAGATTTGGCTCAGTTGAAAAAAAAGGTTGCCAACAACTGGGCTAGAGCAATAGTACAGGGGATAAGATAGGACAATTGCATATGAATGACCCAGGTTTGATCCCTGGCACCCATATGGTCCTCTGAGTCTTGCCAGGAGAAATCCTTGGGAACAAAGCTGGGAGTAATCCCTCAGTACCATCAGGGATGGCTCAAAATCCAAAAAATTAAAAAAAAAAAAAAAAAAAGAGAGAAAAACAAAGTACCTTGGGACCAGAGAGATCATACAGCAGGTAGGGCACTTACTTGTCAAGCACATAGTTGACCCAGGTTTGATCTCCAGCACCCCTGAAATGAGGGGTTCCCTGAACCCTGCTAGGAGTGATCCCTGAACACAGTCAGGAATAAACCTTAAGCACTTCTGGTGTGGCTCAGATATGCCACCCACTCTAAATTCAGGTATTTACTACTGTAATTAATTAAAAAAGGTCAAATTGCATTTAGTTTTTAAACTTAACTTTAATTGATTGAGGCATCCTAGTTTGCAATAGTTTTTTGTTTTGTTTTTGGGCCACACCGGGCAGTGCTAAGGGTTACTCCTGGCTCTGCGCTCAGAAATCACTCCTGGCAGGCTCAGGGGACCATATATGATGTCAGCGATCGAACCTGGATTGGCCCCATGCCAGGAAATTTCACCCTATTTGCTATGCTATCACTTCAGCCCCTACAATAGTTTTAAAATGGTTGTATTATAGTTGTAGAGTGCTGTGCCCATCCCTAATAGTGATTTCAAGTTCCTTCACCATTGCCCCACTGTCCCTTTTCTCTCCATCTATCCCTCAGTTCCCAGTTTTAATATTTCAACTAAATTACTTTATTTAAAGATGATATATTACATAGTTGTTAATAATATATTTGTTTCTGCCATTCACGATCCAACACCAATCCCATCATTAATATAAAATTCCCTCCACCAATTTCCTAGTTCTGTTAATCAGACAAGAATTTGTTTTGGGGCCGGAGAGATAGCATGGAGGTAAGGTGTTTGCTTGCATGCAGAAGGACGGTGGTTCGAATCCCAGCATCCCGTATGGTCCCCTGAGCCTGCCAGAAGCTAGAACCAGGAGGAACCCCTGAGTGCTGCCGGGTGTGACATTCCCCCCCCTCCCAAAATAAAATAATTTGTTTCCACTGGGGATTGTCTAATCCCTTTGTTTCTTTAAACTCTACATGTGAGGGAGACTGTCTGATATTTATCTCATTTTGTTTTGGGGCCACACCTGACACTGCTCAGGGGTTACTCTTAGCTCTGCACTCAGAAAATTCACCTGGCAGGCTCAGGAGACCATCTAGGATGCCGGGGATTAAACCTGGGTTGGCTGCGTGCAAGGCAAAAGTCCTAACTGCTGTGCTATCCTTCTGGCCCTGGATAAATATTAATCTTTTACTTTCTGCTCACTTCATAGCACAATGCCCAAGAATGTCAACAACATAATAATTTGTACCATCAAAGTTACAACAGATTGTAAAATCTCATCTTTTCTCGTAGCTGAATAGTATTTCATTCTGTATACATATATTAATTTCTTCATTCACTCTTCTGTTGTTGGGTACTGCGTTATTCTCAGATCTTGACCATTATCAGTAGTGCTGCAGTGAACATTAATGTACATATGTCCTTTCAAATTGCTTTTGCATTATTGGAGTAGACTTCCAGGAGTGGAATCATATATGGAAATTCTATTCATAATTTTACAAAGTCTACAAATAGTTTATCTGGGAAGCTCGATCCTGCAGCAGTGCCAGCAATAGTGAATGAGTTTCTTCACACCCCGACCAGCACTTACTTTTTTCAGACTTTGTTACATAGACCAACCATTCTGACTGGTGTGAGGAGTCAGAACATCCTTTTGATACTTTTTTATAAAAACTTCAGGGGTGGGGTGGGGAGCGGAGAGATAGCATGGAAGTAGGGCATTTGCCTTGCATGCAGAAGGATGGTGATTTGAATCCTGGCATCCCATATGGTCCCCCGAGCCTGCTAGGAGCGATTTCTTGAGCATAGAGCCAGGAGTAACCCAGGAGCACTGCCGGGTGTGACCCAAAAACCAAAAACAAAACAACAAAAAACTTCTGGTGGGGGGGGAAGGTTTGCCACGCCTGGTGGCATTCAAAGGTTACTCTTGGCTGTGTGCTCAGAAATTCCTCACGGAAGACTTGGGGGACCATATGAGATGCTGGGGAGTCAAACCTGGGTTGACTGCAAGCAAGGCAAATGCCCCACCTGCTGTGCTATCACTCTGGCCCATAAAAACATTTATTTTTAAATCATTGTCATTGTTACCATCGGGAAGGATCAGAGACCATCAAACACTACTGAAAGAGTGCTGAGTTTTCATGTATTTTTTTTCCCTCAGCTCTGGCCTGAAGCCAAGATCTAACGTCATCAGTTACGTCACTGTCAATGATTCTCCAGACTCGGAGGCTTCCCTGAGCAGCCCTTACTCCACGGATAACCTGAATGCACTCCGGGGCAGCAATGGTCCCGTGGCGGAGGGACCCAACAGAATTGGGGATAGCACTAGCACCCGCACCATCATTGTGCCTCCACTGAAAACACAGCTTGGTGACTGCACTGTAGCAACCCAGGCCTCCGGTGAGTGCTTGCACGCCTAGAGTTGAAATCTTTGTGTGCATGCTTAATAATATTGCTAAGATCTACGTAGACCAATGACAGCCTCCCTATGGAACAGCGATCTTAAAAAACAGTTAATTCAGTTAATGAGTTTCTTGCGACACGACGTTATGTTTGGCTATCAGCTTATCTTCCTATATTTATTTTACTTCAATCGATGTAAGAAATTTTCAAATATATTCATTGTTTATGGGGTGGTCAACTGTTTAAAGGGAGAATTAACATGCAGCATTTTGCCACTGATTCAGATACATATTCCAGAAGTAGACATGACTTAAGTTTTTTTTTTTTTTTTTTTTTGTTTGTTTTTGGGCCACACCCGGCGGTGCTCAGGGGTTATTCCTGGCTGTCAGCTCAGAAACAGCTCCTGGCAGGCACGGGGGACCATATGGGACACCGGGATTCGAACCAACCACCTTTGGTCCTGGATCGGCTGCTTGCAAGGCAAACGCCGCTGTGCTATCTCTTCGGGCCCTTAAGTTTTTTTTTTAAAAAGATTTTTTTTGTTTGTTTGTTTTTTGGGCCACACCCGGCAGTGCTCAGGGTTACTCCTGGCTCTCTGCTCAGAAATAGCTCTTGGCAGGCATGGGGAACCATATGGGACGCCGGGATTCGAACCAACCACCTTAGGTCCTGGATCGGCTGCTTGCAAGGCAAACGCCGCTGTGCTATCTCTCCGGGCCCTAGATATATTTTCTTAATAGATATAATTTATATTATGTATTTCCTATGTAGATATAGTTTATTTTAAATGACTTCATTTTCCCTAACAGCTACATAGTATTCCATTGTATAGATATACCATCATTTCGTTTTGCATTTATCTGCTTTTGGGTACTTGGATCGAAAACAACATATATTTTGCATCTTTTCTTAATTTTTTTACCCAGTGTCAATGATAGTTATGAGGTCTTTTTATCAGATGAAATAACTCTATCTTTTTTGTCATATTAGAGGCTAGGCCTAGGCTCCCAGCTTTCGTTACTCTTATTAGGTGGGCAACACTAACTGCAGCAGCAAACCTCAGATTTTCATGACTTAATAACTGAAATTTACTTCTTTCTTAAGTGACTTACCAGTGCAGTGCTCCTAGTTGGAGGTTCTGCATTAAATTATGGATCAGAACTCTGGAATCCTTGGTGTCAGAAGGAGAAGGAAGATTTAGTAGAATTGCACATGATTTTTTTTTTAACCTCTTTTGCCTAATGAATAATGAAAACTAATAATGGCCTACCAAGGGTGCCAGAGAAATGTGATAATCTAGATTATAGGTGCTAGAGAAAGGCAATTCTATATATGAAAGAAGGGAACATGAAATTTTGGTGTCAATTTAACGATCTCTGCTCTATTTGTATAGATTAAGATTTTACAATGTTATTGCGTATCACATATAGGAATCTAGTTTGAGATCTATCTATCTATCTATCTATCTATCTATCTATCTATCTATCTATCTATCTATCTATCTATCTATCTATCTATCTATCTATCTATCTATCTATCTATCTATCTATCTATCTATCTATCTATCTATCTATCTATCTATCTATCTATCTTTTTATTTTGGCTTTTGGGTCACACCTTGCTGTGCTCAGAAATCGCTCCTGGCAGGTTCGTGGGACCATATGGGATGCCAGGATTCGAACCACTGACCTTCTGCATGCAAGGCAAATGCCTTACCTCCATGCTATCTTTTTGGCCCCCTACTTTGAGAATATTATATTATATTACATTTTAGTGAAATTCTTCTTAGAAAGTAGTCAATTTTTTCCCACTGCTGACAAAGCAAAACTGATGCCAAACTACTGAAAGATACTACTAGGAACTCTGTTACTGGGCCCAGAATTTTTTTTTTTGTTTGTTTTATTTTGTTTTTGGTTTTTGGGCCACACCCGGTGACGCTCAGGGGTTACTCCTGGCTATGCGCTCAGAAGTTGCTCCTGCCTTGGGGGACCATATGGAACGCCGGGGGATCGAACCGTGGTTTGTCCAAGGTTTGCGCAGGCAAGGCAGGCACCTTACCTCTAGCGCCACGGCCTGGCCCCTGGCCCAGAATTTTTTGTATCATTTTGTTTTTGTTTTTGGGTCCCACCCAGTGGCATTTGATGGCATTTGAACACCTGTCAGAGCTCAGGTGTTAAGGATTGAACAGGGATTGGCCACATCTGAGGGCGAGCTCTGTAGTTCCTTTTTTAGCTCTCTGGCCCTGGGCCCAAAATCTGTAAACCAGTCTCCAACTCACCGATGGAAGCAGAAGTTTGAAAATCAATTTTGCTTTTTATTCAGGTGTCCTGTAGTTGCTTAGAATTAAAAATGCCCAGCATAATGTAATCTACCTGCCTTCAACCCTTTATGAAACATGTGTTGTGAAATTTGCCATTATCTTGGTTTCACACGGTCATTTCTATCCTGTTTTCTCTGTTTCTTCATAAAGCACTAAACTCCATGGCCATATGGACTGTCTTACGTGTATATAATTTGTATTTCTAGTAGTTCCTTTGTATATGACTGATTAGAGAATATTTACCGAAGTGGAACTTTTGAGGATCCTTGATGGAGTGTGTGGCAAGACAGAAAGGTGATAGATAATGCAGCTTCTGTTCTGGCATAAGTGTCAATGAAATAAGATGCTCGTGAAATCTTAAGTCTTGTGTACTACATGAAAACATGACCTAGTGTGATTTCATTTGATGTTTTACTATGGAGTAAACTACCTAATATTAATTAAGCCTTTAATCTTTTATAGGCCTCCTGAGCAGTAAGACCAAGCCAGTGGCATCAGTGAGTGGACAGTCTTCTGGATGCTGCATCACCCCCTCAGGGTATCGAAGTCAGCGTGGGGGGACCAATACAGCACAGCCACTTAATCTTAGCCAGGTAAGAGCTAGAGGCTGCTGCCTTCAGATTAGGGTCCCTCCATTGTTCCTCTCTGGAAAGCCCTGCTGAATGGTCAGACTGCTGAATAAAGTCAGTTAAGACCCTCTGTCTCAAGCAAGTTTGTGTTTTGTGGCCTGCGTCCTATTTGCCTATTTTCATTCTTTTTATTAAGTCTGTTTAGTTAGGATCGACTTTCCATGTTTTCTGTCAGGCCGGCCTGACAGATGAGAAGATGAGAGAAACGCCTGGAATTTGAAAAGGGCCTGGGGTGCTTGCGTCTGTTTCTGGTTCTGCGCCACCGCATGCTTTTGACGCTAGATTTTCTTCCTTTATCTCCCAGGTCATAAATAACCCGAATCTATATTCTTGGCACACGAGACAGTTGAAAAACTTTGTGGCCACTTAGCTGATTATCGCTCAAATCTGGAGCTTTTCCCTCCATCCAATCCTTTGATGGACTGTATAGGTTCATTCATTTTTCTGTTCACTTTTTCCTCAGCTAAAGGTTTGGCTTGACTGGTCTCTAGTACTAAAGAAGTGGAAATTTAGGAGCCTGAGTAAGTAAAAGAGAGAGAGAATGCAGATCTGTATATCTATAAATAGAAAAAAGAGAAGATTGAGAGAATCCAAATGCAAATGTAAGTTCAAGTTTAAATGTTTTAGGCTCTATATTTCCAGAGGGACATGAAGAAGTTGGAGGACAAAAGAAATGGTGACAAGCAAGAAGTATTAGGACAGAAATCACATTCACTGATTGACAGAATAGGGTGAAGTTGAGTCAACAATTCCTAACTTTGGGGAGTGGTAGCCTTATGAACTTAGGATCTTTTTTCTTTTTTCACAGAATGGTATGAGCAGACCACTACTAGCTGGATTAGGGCTGAGTTAGGATGTGTTCTGCTAGGGTGACTGACTTCTGACATTTCCATTCTGGGGAGGTTTTGTGCATTGGCAGCCCAGAAATACAAGTGTGAACCTCTCCGCTCAATTCGGTCTTGGGTGCCCTGAACTTAGAATGGCCTCGAGATTCCTCATTCCCTTCTTCCTTCTTCCAGAACCAGCAGTCATCATCGGCAGCTCCCACCTCCCAGGAGAGAAGCAGCAACCCTGCGCCCCGCAGGCAGCAGGCCTTTGTGGCCCCGCTCTCCCAGGCCCCCTACGCCTTCCAGCACAGCAGCCCACTGCACTCAACAGGCCACCCACACCTGGCCCCTGCCCCTGCTCACCTGTCAAGCCAGCCTCACCTGTACACGTATGCTGCTCCCACCTCCGCTGCTGCATTGGGCTCCACCAGCTCCATTGCTCATCTCTTTTCCCCCCAGGGTTCCTCGAGACACGCTGCAACCTATACCACCCACCCCAGCACTCTGGTGCACCAGGTCCCTGTCAGTGTTGGGCCTAGCCTCCTCACTTCTGCCAGTGTGGCCCCTGCTCAGTACCAACACCAGTTTGCCACCCAGTCCTACATCGGGTCTTCCCGAGGCTCAACAATTTACACTGGATATCCACTGAGTCCTACCAAGATCAGCCAGTATTCCTACTTGTAGCTGGCAAGAGTGAGGAAGGAAAGAAAGAAGGAATGGTCGGAAGGGTCATGAGTGCCTGACCCTGGGCCCCTAGCTTGTAACAATGACCTAGGCTGCGTTCTTCCACCCCCAGCACCTCGGTTTGCAGGGGCCCACTGATACAGATTTTTCTTTGGGGAGCCTGTATCAGTGTTGGCTGCATTATTGTAGTCTCCCAAAGTCTCTGCCCTGTTTTTTAAATTCTTTATTTTCACGACAGCGTTTTTTTGGTATTTGGAAGAGTTTTGGGTCCCATCTTCTTCAGTTGCTTAAAGGAGATGTATGATTCTGAAGTTGTCCTCTGAAAAATACTGCATTGAAAAATATCTTGTCACTTTGACTTCTAGAAGTGCTTTTAAAAAATGAGCCCTTTTTAATATTTCATTTTTGTTTATTATAATTGCTGGTCAGAGGAAAAATGCTGATAGAACTATGGACTTGAAATTTGCCAATGACTTCTGGTTCTGGAAGAAGGAAGCAAGTAATTGTTGCTTTTTGATTAAAAAAAAAAAGCAAGAATTAATACTTTTTTGCTTACTTAACAATGATACTTGTTTTCAAGCAGCTTATGTAAGTCTGTTTTTTTTTTTTTTTTTTTGGTTTTTCGGGCCACACCCATTTGATGCTCAGGGGTTACTCCTGGCTAAGGCTCAGAAATTGCCCCTGGCTTGGGGGGACTATATGGGACGCTGCATGTCCTTCCTTGGCTAGCGCTTGCAAGGCAGACACCTTACCTCTAGCGCCACCTCGAGGCCTGTAAGTCTGTATTTTACTATCAGGCATTTCTCCTCAAAAATTTACCTTTGTTTATGGGACATTTAAACTCAAATGTGTTCATTCTGTTTTCATATTACATGAAACTTAACGGGCGATTGTTATCGTTTGTGAAACTGGCTACATACTACTTTGTGTTGCTATTGGGATTCTCTCAGTTACTTTTGTGTTTATTATAAAGTAATGTTAAAAAAAGCACTTGCCAATGACTGAGTAACGTAGTGTGAAAGATACCCACATCTACCGTGAATGCGCCGGGTATTCTTTTTAGATGAAGCACCGGTGCAGTCTTTTAAGCTTATATTTTAAAAGCCCTTTTCTCTGAATGAATTTAAATTTTATGATTGGAAAAGCCATTAAGATGGTTATTATTGTGCGGTGGTTTTATTATATGCAAGAAAAAAATCTCTGTATTATGTGATATTGGCATTGATAAGCTTTGTCTACAGATTAGTATGAAATTTCATTAACACACCAGTCTCTCTTCTCTCCTCTTTCTCTCGGCTTCATCTCTCCATTCTGTCCTGTGTGATTTCTTTGGGGGAGAAAAGCTAAAGAATCCGAAACCAGATAAGAACGTTGTTTGTGCATAGCTTTTATACTTTAAAGTAGCTTCCTTTGTATGCCAGCAGCAAATGAAATGATCTCTTATTAAGACTTATACGATAAGTGCATGTAGGAATTGCAAAAAAAAAAAAATATTTTAAAAATTTATTACTGAATTTAAAACTATTTTAGAAGTTTTGTAATGGTGGTGTTTTAATATTTTGCATAATGAAATATGTACATACCGATTAGAAAATATAACAAGCAATTTCCTCCCCCCCCCCCCGGCCCCCCGCTCACCCCAAATGTTATTTGTAATCAAATGTGTAGTGATATTACACTTGAATTGTGTATTTAGTGTGTTTCTGATCCTCCAGTGTTACCCCGGAGATGGATTTGATGTCTCCATTGTATTTAAACCAAAATGAACTGATACCTGTTGGAATGTATGTGAACTAATTGCAATTTTAGCGCCTATTACTGTAGTGCCGAATGAGCAGGAGCATCGCCTGCAAGGAGAACAGACCCTTGGACTTGTTTTTGCACAGGTGTGTCTGGTGAAGAGTTGTTTCATGTGTCTCTCCCTTCCCTCTCTCTCCCTTCCCCTATTGTAGTGCCTTATATGATAACGTGTGAGCTTGCCTTAGAATGGACCAGCAAGCTCTAGTGGACCCTAAGCTGTTTACTGGGATGTATCAGAACGGGATTAGTAGCTGTGTTGTGTAAATACATTGTTCTCAGTTTCCCTGCTGGCATTGAAAAATTAAAAACAGCATTTTTTTTTCCCCTCCTTTTCTGCCACCTGTCCCTTTCCATTTTGGAATCGCAGCCGAGTTCTCGCAGAAGCATATCCCCTGCCGTGGCTCTCCCACTGGGCACTGCTACCTTTCTTCTGTGAGAATTCAGGAAGCAGGCGAGAGAAGTCAAGCCAATAGTATATCTGCAATTTTTTTTTTTTGTTTAAGTATGTGCAATCATTTTTAGAACGAGAGGTGTTTTTGTTTTGTTTCCACTCTCCCTTTTCCCATGTGGTAGTCCTTCCTGCAAATAGTTGACATTCCTAGTAACATACTCGCTTGTTGAAAAAGCAGATAGCAGATGTGTTTATACCAAAGAGCCTGTTGTATTGCTTACCACGTCCCCATACTATGAGGAGGAGTTTTGTCATGCTGCTGGTGACAGGGAACTCACAGAAAGATTTCTCAGCCAGTGAAGAACATGAAGAAAGAACCTAAGCCCGCTGAGTCATTGGGCTTTTGTGGCTTCTCTTTAACAACCTGTATATTCTTGGGGCCCTTCACCTGTGAAATTGTCCTTGTACTCTTGGCTCCTGCACGGATCTGGGTCAAGTAGAGGATAGATACTGAGGGTTGGGGTGTGTGTCCCTGACCCGGAAGAGACTTTGGGGGAAGAAGGTAAACTCTAAGATACTAATGTGTTCCACCTGAATTGAAAACGTCATATTTGAGGGGTAAGTCTAGGACTGGTTCTTTGTAGAGATGGTGTCAGGGAGGTGCAGGATGGAGATGGGAGATTTCATGGAGCCTGGTCAGCACACTGTACCAGGGTGAACATCGAGGAACTGTCTAGGGTTTTGGAGTTTCTTCTTTGTCAGAAGAAAGGACTTCCAAGATGGGGTGGATAGTCAGTACAGCCTGCCAGGAACATGTTGGTGTTTTCAAAATTCTTTTTAAAAAATACCATTATATTGACTTGTGTTTTTGCAGCGCTCTACTTGTCAAGATACCCAAGCAGTCCTGTATAGCTTTTGTCACTAGTATTACAGTTTTGCAGTCAACATGTATAATTTGTGTCTCATTTTTGTGAAGCACATTCAGATTTCTTTGCTTAAAGACAAATTTTTCAATTTTAATAAAACATTTTGTTTCTTATTCTTCCCCTATAAGGGATAGATAAGATTTTTTTTAAACGAGATGTAGAGGAAAAAAAATCCTAAACACACCACTTGCCCCATAATCCATTAAGTGTCCCCAAAAGATAGGAATTTTATCTTCATACAATGAAAAGACAAAATCAAGAGCTATTGGCTTACTAGCAAGTGTGTGACTTTAAGTTTAGACTTTTGTCTGTCTTGGCCCGCAAATTGATGTTTTACATTTACCATGATAAGAATCTACCTGTGTCTGCTAGATGTGTGCTGCTCAGTGTCACTTTAGATTCTGTCCCTGGGACTTTGAACATTGCCAGCCATGACCAGAAGTGAGAGAAGCTCTGCGAATTTAGCGAGCTGGTCTGGTCAACTGTAGTCTGACCGTAGACCAGGTTAAAACTTCAGGGCCTCTCAAAACTTGGCGTTTCCAACTTTTTCACCCTTCAGGGTGAGAGAGACAGTGGGGAAGGGTTAAGTATAGCCACTGCAGGCTCTTCAGGACACTTGATCCTCCAGAATTCAGAATTGTTCCCAGGAGGTGATAGGACTACTATTAGTGCTCAGCTTATTACCAGGAATAAGATCTTCAGACATAGTCCTGGCCATCCATTATTCTCCACTAGAGGGGCTCAGTTTGACAGCCCTCAGTTTGGCAAGCACAGTTGTGTGTGTTTAACTCAGCATTCTTATGCAAAAACCCACTGAATGGTTTGTTTAGGATAGGAAATGAAATTGCCTCTCAGTGACTGGAATGGCCCAAGTCTGCTTCCTGTTTTGATTTTCTTTTCTTTTTTGTTTTTAACTGATGGATGGTGCGGCATGTCTACATGGTAGTTTGTTGCTCAACTTTATATAATGTGTGGTTTTGATTCCGCTTGAAAAAAATAATCTCACTACATGTAGCGCAGTACATTATATGTAATGTTAGTATTTCTGCTTTGAATCCTTGATATTGCAGTGGAATTACAACCTTATTAAATGTAATTTGATAAGCTAGTTCAATGTGTGCGATTTAATTTTTTTTTCTGTTTTTGCTTTCTTCCTTTTCTGATTGTGCGCTTCCTTTTACAACAAGCCTCTAGAAACAGTTTCTGAGAATTACTGAGCTATGTTTGTAATGCAGATGTACTTAGGGAGTATGTAAAATAATCATTTTAATAAAAAAATAGATATTTAAAATTTAATACTAACTATGGGAAAAAGGGTCCATTGTGTAAAACATAGTTTATCTTTGGATTCAATGTTTGTCTTTGGTTTTACAAAGTAGCTTGTATTTTCAGTATTTTCTACATAATATGGTAAAATGTAGAGCAATTGCAATGCATCAATAAAATGGGTAAATTTTCTGATCTTTGTGCCTGTTTGTTTTTGACATCTGTCTTAGGGGCTGGGAAGGGGAAGGGCACGATGACATTTTGGGAGTGATTAAATACATTGCATCTGAGTAAATAAGTAGAATGTTAGAGACAATTTGTTCTTCAATAGACTTTCAATAGGGTTTGATAGGAGACATTCCCCCAAAATGGGATGAATGACTAGGGTCCTAACTTAGTATCATCTGGGGCTGGTCCTTGAAGAGATGCAGAAACTTCTGACAATAATCATGAGGTCACTTTTGCCTCTCCATTCAGAAAAAAAGAATCCATGCTGTTAGAAATATAACACTTTCTAGAGAAATACGTATGGTCAGATTTCTCTTAATTCTTTTTGTTGTTGTTGTTGTTGTTGTTTTTTGGGTCACACCCGGCAGCGCTCAGGGGTTCCTCCTGGCTCTACGCTCAGAAATCGCTCCTGGCAGGCTCCGGGGACCATATGGGATGCTGGGATTCGAACCAACATCCTTCTGCATGCAAACGCCTTACCTCCATGCTATCTCTCCAGCCCCAGATTTCTCTTAATTCTAAAATGAATACAACCTTTCTCAGTAAAGACCTAGAGATTTGGACTAGTGATATAGCTCAATGGTAGAGCATTGTCTTGCATGTTTGAGGCCTTGCATTCAGTCTCTGGCCCTGTCCAAAAGGAAAAAAAACACATTTTTTTTTAACTGATGGGGGTGAAGTAGTACAACAGGTAAGGTGCTTGCGTACATGGCTGACCTGAGTTCGATCCTTGGCATCCTTTATAATCTGAGCACTGCTAGGAGTGATGCCTGACCTGAGTACCACCAATGTGGCCCCAAACCCATGTTCTACCCCCAAAAAGACTTGTCTAGATGAGTGTTTCTTAATCTTTTTCTCATGACCTCTTTTTTTTTTTTTTTTTTTTTTTGGTTTTTGGGCCACAGGGGTTACTCCTGGTTCTCTGCTCAGAAATAGCTTTTGGCAGGCACCGGGGACCACATGGGACGCCGGGAATCGAACCAACCACCTTAGGTCCTGGGTTGGCTGCTTGCAAGGCAAATGCCACTGTGCTATCTCTCTGGCCCCAATATTTTCATTTCTTATTTTTGTTTTGCCTTTTTTTTTGGGGGGGGGGGTCACACTCGGCAGCGATCAGGGGTTACTCCTGGCTCCATGCTCAGAAATTGCTCCTGGGAGGCTTGGGGGGCCACACGGGGATGCCGGGATTCGAACCAATGACCTTCTGTATGAAAGGTAAACGCCTTAACTCCATGCTATCTCTTCGGCCTTCCCGTGACCTCTTTCTAACCTTTCTTTACCTCCTACTGCCACCTCTCATCCTACCAGTTGCCCCCATTGACATGATAACACTTCTGGCCCCTCTGGGATATGCTTGGTTCCACAGAGAGCCATGTTTCTTCTGAATGAGAAATGGTGGTCTAGATTGATGACCACTGGCCTTTAAACACTAGATTCATTTACTTCTTTTGACAAAAGTTCTGCAGTAGCAGTTAGAAAAGAAAAATGAGAAACATTTAGAGAAACATCCTTTGGACTAAGAGAAATTAAGCATTGTTCTCTTTCCTCCCATTAGTAGCGAAGTGAAGACTTTGATTAAGGCCATAACAAATACTTCCACATTTTTTTTCTAAGTGAATAAAACGTGTACAAGAATATACCTCAAGCATTTCTGGTAAAGGAGAACCAAAAAGAATGGCTCTACTGATAGTCTTAGTTCCTGGGAATAGGGATTAATTCTCTTAATTTATCCATGATTTAAAAAAGTATTTCTAATCTCAGTGGTTTTTTTTTTTCTCAGAGGCTATATCAGAAAGAGATTGAGGTAGCCCCTAAGGTAATTGTATAGTCTGAGGAATCTTTTAATGATAAGATCCTCTGTAAAGGTAATCTCCATTTGCATTGAGGAAAAAATTGGTTCAGGCAGTGAAGATCTATTCTAGGCCTTGGTTCCCTGTTAACCCTGAGAGGACAGAGGCACAATTCTTAGCACAAGATGGCGCCAGTGAGCTATAGAACATGCAACAGAAAATCATTGTGGCCTTGTCCCCACCTCTTCCCTGTACTCCCCTCCCTGCTTTCTACATCCACTGGACTAGACAGAAAGCAATTCATGCTATGATAGTTGGGGAAAAGAATAGGTCAACGACTTATTTCTTAAGAAGGCAACCCAAAGAAGTCTAAAATCAAGAGTTTGCTCTGGAGCCTGTCTCCCCCAGTTAGCTCTTTTCTGGTGACTGCCCAGGCCTCTACCATAGGGGTTTCATCTCTTTCTCCTCTCTTGGGAAGCCGGGAGCCTAGGCAGGACATGGTTAAGGCTTTCTGGCTGCTCTGCAATAGGCCATCTGTGTTTGATCAGTCCTAGCGGAAAGGGGATAGGGGGTGTAAAGAGAGGGAAAGCATTCCAGGGTAGTGAGAGAGCCTCAGAGATCCAGGGGAGACCCCGCCCCCACCCCGCCTCCTACACTAACTTGGGCCCAAGTGCTGGAGCCACAGCTGCTCACTCAGACGCTGTCCCCATTCCCGCTGCCATGGGGCCTAGCATTCCTCTCCTCCTGTGGTTGCTTTTATCCTGGTCCTGCTCCCTTCAGGGACAGTACCCCGACTATATGGCATACTTGGAGCGCCAGCTGGCTACCTTGGAGGTGAGTGGACAGACTTCCTCTTACATGCCTGGAAGGATTCTCCATTCCTGAGAGTAGATAGAAAGAACAGAGGAGAAATGAGAGCTCAGGTTGGGCATAGATGCATCTGGGGCTGATAATTCTGTTGAAGCTAGAAGTTTCCAGAAACTGCAACTTTCTGTCTTTGCTATCTTTAAAAACGGTGTAGGGGACTTGAACCCAAGGCTCCTGCTTGCAAGGCACACATTTTACCCTTGCGCCATATTCCCAGTTCATACTGTCTGCCTTTGGAATACTTGGGTATCCATCCATCGCCATTAATTTCTAGGAGGCAAACTGTCTCATGGAGAAAGCAGAGATTCAACTCTTGCCCTCAAGCCTACCTGCAAGCTCACTCAGGGGCAGCTTGAAGAGAACATGCAGAGTATGCATTGGAGAACATGAAGGACTTGGGGGGTGAACCAGGCTCTTGACATTGCGTCTCTAGACATACGGTGTCCTATAGGAGGGGTGCAGGGAATGGGGAAGCCTGCCTGAGGTGGTGTCAGTCTATTTCCAACTCCCTGCTTGGGCCTCTCTTTGTGTGGGTTGGAAGCCTCAGCCCTCTGCCTGCCCCCCTCATCCTTCTGCCTGCCCCCCTCATCCCCACAGGAGCGGATGGCCCAGTGCCAAGACCAGACAAGTCGGCATGCGGCAGAGCTGCGGGACTTCAAAAACAAGATGTTGCCACTGCTGGATGTGGCTGAGAAGGAACGGGAGGCCCTCAGGATTGAGGCAGACTCCATCTCAGGGAGGGTAGACAGTTTGGAACGGGAGGTGGACTATCTAGAGAGCCAGAACCCCACACTCCCCTGTGTAGAGGTGGACGAGAAGGGAACCGGAGTAGGCCCAGGGAACAAAAGCAAGGGCCGAAGAAATGAGAAATATGACATGATGACAGGTAATAGGTTCTGAGAGCAAGCTCTGAACTTCGAACCAGTGTGATCTCTCCATCCTAATGCTTCCCCACCCACCTCATCTCACCCCTCCACTTACCCCTAAACCCCCTCTCTACCTCCACATCCCAGTCCACATTGGCTCTATTTTTCAGAATCTGATTTTGGGAACTTTCTGTGATGAGAGATTCATGAAGAAAATTTGGGGATGGGGGATCCAGGCATTTGTGGTACCTTTCCTCCTCCTCCTCCTCCTTCACCCCCTCTTTCCCTGTCAGTGCAGGTGTCCCAGGGCTAGAATTAGGGTTAGGGTTGGGTTGAAGGTTCCTGGGTTAGACATGGAACTCTTAACCTGATTTAGCTTGTCTTGTGCTTTCTTCCCTTCCTCCTTCACCCCCCAGACTGCGGCTACACTATCTCTCAGGTGAGATCCATGAAGATCCTAAAGCGGTTTGGCGGGCCCACTGGTCTGTGGACCAAGGATCCCTTGGGTCCTACCGAGAAGATCTTCGTGTTGGATGGGACCCACAACGACACAGTTTTCATATTCCCAAGACCTCGTGACTTCACCTTGGCCAGGACTGCTAGGAAGGCCATCCGGGTTCGAGTGCCCTTCCCCTGGAAGGGCACAGGCCAACTGGTGTATGGCGGCTTTCTCTATTATGCCAGGAGGCCCCCCGGAGGCCCTGGCGGGGGTGACAAGTTGGAAAACACTTTGCAGCTCATCAAGTTTCATCTGGCCAACCGCACGGTGGTGGACAGCTCCGTGTTCCCGGCCGAAGGCTTGATCCCCCCATATGGTCTCACTGCTGATACCTATATTGACCTGGCGGCCGATGAGGAGGGCCTTTGGGCTGTCTATGCCACCCAGGAGGACGACAGACACTTATGTTTGGCCAAGTTAGACCCACACACACTGGGCACGGAGCAGCAGTGGGACACGCCGTGTCCCCGAGAGAATGCAGAAGCTGCCTTTGTCATCTGTGGGACTCTCTATGTGGTCTACAACACACGGCCTGCCAGTCGGGCCCGCATCCAGTGTTCCTTTGATGCCAGTGGCACGCTAAGCCCCGAAAGGGCGGCCCTCCCTTATTTCCCCCGTCGGTACGGTGCCCATGCCAGCCTCCGCTATAATCCCCGTGAGCAGCAACTGTATGCCTGGGATGATGGCTATCAGATTCTTTATAAGCTGGAGATGAAGAAGAAAGAGGAAGAGATCTGAAGAGCAAGCCTTGTTTTTTGTCCTAATCTCTCTTGTCTTCCTTTCCTATCCCACGTCATTGCCCGCTCTTCCTTCTCTGAAGATGGGCCACTTGTAGTTCCAAGCCCCTTGTTTTTAGTCTCTGGAAGCCAAGTTTTCACAGCCCTGTCAACTCCTGGGGACTCCAGTTCTTGGGTCTTTCCATAAGAGCTGAAAGAGCAAAGCAAAATGTTTCTTCCTCTCTGGGCCTGGGTCAGCACATTTGGGGTCCCTGATGCTGAGACCCAAAGCTCTGTCCCCTGGCCGGGAGTGACTCCAGGGAACAGGACAGAACATATCTCGTCTTGTCATGAATCACAGGAGAGAGGACTCGGAGACTCTGAGCATTGCCCTCTCGCCCTTCTCCCTGCAGGGCCCTTGAGAGTGGGCTTTGTCCAGCTCATTTTGTACGGCAACATTTCTCATTAAACAGAAAATCCACGGCTTTTCCTTGTGTGTGTGGGGTAGCCCTCAGATCAGATTTCTCCCCCTGGCCCTCATTTTCCTCCTTTGCCCACCCCTTTCCGAGCTCCCATTAAGGACTTGGCTGGGAGAGGGAATTTCTCCGGTTACAGATTTTGCTGTGAGGCACTCCAGAGATCCCGCCAAAGCAGGAGGTTCAAGAGAAGCTCCAGAGAGGCCTCCCTCCTGGTTTTTGGCATACTGCCTCTAGCCTCCAGAGGCCTGGCCCAGGGGAAGCATTTCCAGTCCAGCTCAGCTCTTAGAGGTTTGCAACCAGAAAAAATGGAGTTTCGTCCTTTTTTTTTTTTTTTTTTTTTTTTTTTTTTTTTTTTTGCCTTGCATGGAGACCAGGGTCCTTGCAACCTTGTGTTTTCAGAATCTTCATTCTGGTATAGACAGTGGCCTTTTTCTAGCCACCCCCTGTGCTCCCCCTTCCCCTTTGGGTCAGGAGCTAGGTTGCACAATTGTTCTTGGTCTGAGCAGCTCCAGTTTCCCGATGCCACAGTGTCTGCGGTTTCATGGGAGAAGGAGCAATGACCAATTCCCCAGTGTTGTTTTGACCATTTTCCCAGCATGCCTTTTTTTTTCTCCACCCTCCCTCACCCTTCTCAGTCTCCCCAACTACCCACCCCAGTCCTGGAACTGACTGATTGATGTCTGTTCAGGGGTCCAGGCAATTTAACCCCTTCTGGACTGCTTTCCTAGCCTCTGGGTCTGAATTGCAGAAGGACCATCTAGGAGTTGGATTTTCACATACACTTCTCAGATTTTGGAGCTGGGACCAGGGACAAGGGCCCTTATTTGATGGCCACACTGGTAGCTTCTCTGGCAACATGGACTTCAGGCAGCTCCTGGAAGTTCTCATGAATTCTTTGCTCCATGGGTGGCAGGGGTGGGATGGTGGAGGGAAGGAATATGCTACACCCCACCTTCCCATCACCCTTCCCCTCAGCCCTCAGCTAGGCTAGGGTGGAACAGCCAGTCCCTGCCACCCTCCTTTTGTCTTCCTTTCTTCGCCCTTCAGCAGAGCTGCTCCTGACGTAGGTTGGTGGAGAAAGGGAAGAGAAAGGCGCCTCACAGAGGTGCTATTGTGGGGAGCCTGAGAGGTGGGGGTTGTACCCATTCAATTCTCTCCTAATGTGGGGCTGGCAACCGTAATCACTGCCTGTCAGCCCACGGTGGGGTCTGCCCACGGAACATCTGGCTCCAGCGCACGGATTCGGGGAGGGGGACCGTGGAGGGGGGAGATCTCCCCTGGAGAGAAAAGGGGTCTGGGCCTCAAAGGGATGTCAGTGTGGGCCCGTGATGGCATCTCCAGGAGTATACGTGGGCGAGCTCGTCTCCCTCCGACTGAGATATTGCATTGCGTGTCGCGTCTGATCCCAAGCCACTAGGGTTGGATCTGGGCTGTCTGCATTGGAGTCAAGAAGGGCTTTCTGGTGTCGGGGGAGAAAATTGCTTCAGGCTCAGGATATGTCACTGACACAGCCAGCCAGGAACAGGTATAAATACTCGGGATGTGATTCAATGGGAGAACACATGCCTTGCTTGCTTATGTGAGGTCCCTGCTTCCACCCATGCCCCACCAACAGTTTCTCCTTCGCCCTCTGTTGTTTGTGGCTCTATTTTAGCTAAGCCACTTTAACATTTTAGACATTCCGGAAAATTCTTCTGCATTCGGGTAGTTTACTCTTCCCAGACAATAAATTCTGCCCCAGCTCTTGGGCTCACAGGAGACCAAGACATAATGGACAAACCTGGGGCTGGAGCGGTGGTGCAAGTGGTAAGGCATTTACTTTGCATGCACTAACCTAGGATGGTCTGCAGTTCGATCCCCCAGCATCTCCCATATGGTCCCCCAAGCCAGGATCGATTTCTGAGTGCAGAGCCAGGAGTAACCCCTGAGTGTGGCCCCAAAACAAAAACCAAAAAACCTCACAAACCTGGTCTGTCTGTTTGCTTGTTTTTAGTTTGGGATCACATTCAGCTGTGCTAGGGACTTACTCCTGACTCTATGGTCAGGGATGACTGTTGGGAGGCTTTGAGGGACCATGTTAGTGAAAGAGGAAGCCTCAGTTTCCCCTTTGCCCCCTGTTGTTTGTGGCTCTATTTTAGCTAGCCACTTCTACATTTTAGACATTTCGGAAAATTCCTCTGAGTTTGGGTAGTTTACTCTTCTCAGACAATAAATTCTGCCCCAGCTTTTGGGCTCACAGGAGACCAAGACATAATGGACAAGACCTGCTGAGATGGTTGAATAAATAACCTAAAGGGCTCTAACTACATACAGATATTTATCTTATCTTAACAGCACAGATGGACCCTAAAAATAATCAGACATCTCTGGGAAACACATGGAAATCCTCTTATATTTGGTTTGATAAGTAACACAAAGAACCTTTTTTTCTATATTTATTTATTTATTTAGTTTGTTTTTGGGTCACAACTGGTGACACTCAGGAGTTACTCCTGGCTCTACACTCAGAAATCAGAAATCGCTCCTGGCAGGCTCGGGGACCATATGGGATGCCGGGAATCGAACCACCATCCGTCCTGCGTTGGCTACCTGCAAGGCAAACACCCTACCACTGTGCCATCTCTCTGTTCCCCTGTTTTCCTGTTTGTTTTTTTTTTTTTTAAAGCACATAAGTCCTTAGTCCTCTACTATGTTCCTTTCTTACAGGGGAGTTTCTTTTTCTTCTATATCTTCTCCAATGAACTTTATTTTGTAATTCTGAATCTGAGAATCTTTATTACTCAATTTTATTCTTGAAAATATTGAAGATCCTGGGAACCATCAATAAACACAGATCTGCTGTCTCCATTCCTACATCGTGTGGTGCCGGGGACCAAACCAGGATTGGCTATATGTGAGGGAAGCTCCCTAACCACTGTACTATCTGATTCCCAAACTTGGTCTTCCTCCTCTATCAGTGTCTTGTCTTGGTGGCATCATTTTTAGCCAGATTCCTACAGAAGAAAGGGAAAAGCAGCCTTAAAATTTGGTGTGTGGGTGGAGGTGTGGGAAGGGGAGTGGGGAAGTGGAGAGATAATACAGTGGGTAGGGCACCTGTTTTGCACCCAGCCAACCCAACTTCGATCCCCAGCACCCTGTAGGGCCCCCTGAGCACAGCCAGGAGAGATCTTTGAGCACTACCATGTGAGGTGTAAAACATATCTGGAAAAGTTCACTCAGAGTTTTCTGAAAGGATAGAAATCTATGGGGCCTTGTTACTAGATCGCTTTTCACTTTCTTCTTGGGGTTCCTGCATATCAGTAACTGCTGTTTTGGAAGGTATATGAAGTATATGAGTAGATATCATGAACTGTTCCCATTCATTAGACAAAACGACCTGAGGAGGGCCTCAGCAACCAAATCCTCCGATGCCACTTATCCCACCTGGAAATCCCGTCACAGGTTTGAGTTGAACCAACGATGGTGGGAAGCAAAAGCCACCTTGAGATGTGGGAGGTGTCCAAGGATTTAGAATACCAAGGATAAGTGACCTTCTACAATACCTGGCCCTGAAAAATAAGAAGCCAAGGATGGGGGTGTGGTGGAGCACCTAACCAGGAACAGGAGGACTTGCTTGCAGGAGGATTCAGCAAGGAACTGATCTCTATACCAGATGTCTAAGATCTATAGACAGTCTCTAGTACTTTGGTCATAAATAGTCTTTTACTCTGTTTCTTTCTTTAGTTCACATATAGAAGAGTTTTGTTTTTTTGTTTGGTATAATTGATATCCCCTATGCATGCAGAACTAAATACCCGAAATTCTGCAAAATTGTAAGTCAAGGGGTCAGAGAGATAGTGCAGCGGTAGGGCATTTGCTTTGCATGCAGCTGACCCAGGAGGGACCCGGTTTGATTCCCGGCATTCCATATGGTCCCCTAGCCTGCCAGGGGCAATTTCTTTCATATATATATATATATATACATATATATGTATATATATATATAAACACCTTGATTACATACATGATTGTGTTTGAGTTTCAGTCATGTAAAGAACACCACCCATCACCAGTGCAACATTCCCATCACCAATGTCCCAAATCTCCCTCCTCCCCACCCGACCCCTGCCTGTACTCTAGACAGGCTTTCCATTTCCCTCATACATTCTCATTATTAGGATAGTTCAAAATGTAGTTATTTCTCTAACTGAACTCATCACTCTGTGGTGAGCTTCCTGAGATGAGCTATAACTTCCAGCTCTTCTCTTTTGTGTCTGAAAATTATTATTGCAAGAATGTCTTTCATTTTTCTTAAAACCCATAGATGAGTGAGACCATTCTGTGTTTCTCTCTCTCTCTCTCTCTCTCTCTCTCTCTCTCTCTCTCTCTCTGACTTATTTCACTCAGCATAATAGATTCCGTGTACATCCATGTATAGGAACATTTCATGACTTCATCTCTCCTGACAGCTGCATAATATTCCATTGTGTATATGTACCACAGTTTCTTTAGCCATTCGTCTGTTGAAGGGCATCTTGGTTGTTTCCAGAGTCTTGCTATGGTAAATAGTGCTGCAATGAATATAGGTGTAAGGAAGGGGTTTTTGTATTGTATTTTTGTGTTCCTAGGGTATATTCTTAGGAGTGGTATAGCTGGATCGTATGGGAGCTCGATTTCCAGTTTTTGGAGGACTCTCCATATCACTTTCCATAAAGGTTGAACTAGACGGCATTCCCACCAACAGTGGATAAGAGTTCCTTTCTCTCCACATCCCCGGTTCCTTTCTCTCCACATCCCCGGCCAGGGGCAATTTCTGAGTGCAGGGCCAGGAGGACCCCTGAGCTCTGCTGGGTATGGCCCAAAAACCAATCAATGAATCAATTGATAAATAAAGTTTTAAGAAAAAAATTGTAAGTCAATGAACTAAATTTTTTCAGAAATGATTTTTTACAGCCATGTACATAAAATGTAATATTAGAAATATTTTTGTGCTAGTACATTACAAATTACATGTAATAAGTCCTGCAAATGTAAAATTTAATAGAAATGAAAGAAATTAAGGAAACATTTGTGGGTAGAAAATCTGAACTGAGGACTGTGTTCTTTGCTTTCAGTGCTTCCACTCTGATATTGGCTTCTGTCTCCTGACCTTTTCCTTTTCCTGGAGCCATCATTGATGAGCTCTTGGGAATAAGGAAAGGGTGGTAGAAATCTAAGAAGTGAAGTTGTAGACGCAGCTGTGAATCATTTCCTGGGGTGCTGAACTAAACCCTAACGTTCTTCCCTGCCCTTTCTGCCTCCATTTGCGGGTCACCCTGGGTTCTTTCTTCAGCTTTCTCTGGGCCTCTTCTCTAGGGCCTCGAAGCAGCTGTATCCTCTCTCCTTTTTGAGTCACTTGAAGTACAGAACCTCTCCTTGGCTTTCACCCAGGGACTGTTCAGTCAGTGTGGACTGCTTTCTCCGTGTTTTGATCCCTGAAGCTTTTCCTCTATCAATCAGTATCTATCTGTTGCTGCAATCTCAGGCCTGGAAACTTCCTCCGCAACCCCAGGCCAACAGGCCTGGTGAGCCCTGTCTGCTCTTTAACCATTGGCTCTCATAATACAGAGCTTAAAAGATGAAATCTGTATTTATGGATTTAATAACTGCTGAAGAATTATTCATGTGGAAGCCGGTGCATTCCTTCAAGGGCAGAAAATAAAATAAAAACAAAAACGTCCGCACTTCCTGTGCACAACTGGGGAGCCATGTCTAGAGATGAATGCTTCTTCTGACACTTAGGCAAGACCTTCAGGGTTGCCCCAGCTCAAAACCCACACTCCTGGAGACTGGAACCCCTGACCCTGGCAAGTAAATTGGGTTCTCCTGGCAGTTTGGATGGCAGATCTGAGACTTCAGATGTGAAGACATTGGAAGCTGTTTGGCCCTGCTCTGGGCTGGCAGGCTGACAGAAGAGAGGTCATGGTAGATTGGGGAGGGCTTTCAGCCTCTGACTAGTTCAACCAAGTCCAGTTTCTTTTCTTTTTTCTTTTTCTTTTTTGGTTTTTAGGTCACACCCAGCTGCGCTCAAGGGTTATTCCTGGCTCTGCTATCAGAAATTGCCCCTGGCAGGCTCGGAGGACCAAATGGGATGCTGGGATTCGAACCAGGGTCCATCCTGTGTTGGCAGCATGCAAGGCAAACACCCTATTGCTGTGCTATCTCTCCAGCCCCCTGAGTCTATTTTCCCTGTAACATGTCTGGTTCCCTGAATACCACCAGAAGTGATCCCTGAGCATAGAGTTGGGAAGAGTTGCTACACAACTGGGTATATCTTAAACTCCTCGATTCCACACCGCCTTAATTCCCCCCCCCTTCCAAGAATGAGTTGGACACTGAAGAGAAGCAAAATTGAGAGATGGGCAGTAGAGTGGAGCAAGTGGCCAAGTCCTTCATCATCCCTCTTGGTCCCGTTCTAGGTCATTGTGCTGAATTCTGCTGAATGCCGAATCCTTTGGTGAACAGCTTTCTTCGCTTATTATTATTTCATTTATTTTGGATTTGGTGATATTCCTGGAAGTGCTCAGGGCTTTCTCCTGGCTCTGTGTCAGAGATCATTCCTGGTGGTGTCAGCGGGATCCTACATGGTGGTGGTGGTAATCTAACTCAGGTCAGTCACTTCCTCATTCTACTAGCTCTTTGAGATGTTAATTTTATTCTTGTTTATTTACTTATTTAACAATAAGAGGTGCCTACGCATTGATGTTGGGGGTCTTTCAGTGACTCCTGGAAGTCTTCAGCCTGGTGGTGCAGGTCTGATTATTCTAAGCTTGGCCAAGTAATGTGGGACTTGGGGTAGGAATGGAGACACAGAACTGGGGAGCAGAGTCTGGGACCTCATATAATACAGCTTTAGATCTCCCTTTCCCAACCCCCCTTTTTATTTTTGATTAATTTAGGTTCATTTCTCACCTAACTTCCCTTCTGGAAGGAATTACCTCAGCCCTGCAGATTATTCCAATGCCTCAGCCTTGCAAATATTCCCTGCAAGGGAGCCAGCGGAACTCACTAGAACAATGCATCACCTGACTTGTCTGACTTGACTTGCCCCAGTCATGCCTCTTCTTCGACACCTTCCAGGGGGCCTGGTTAACAGGTTAACCTCCTAGTTCCTTCCATAGTTGCTCACTCACGAAGGGTACTTAAATGCCACAACCAGCTCAGTGGGCAGCAGTTTTCTCACAATAGGTTTTGGCTGCCAGAGCTGCTGACCTAAAGCCCTATATAGCCTTGGCCTACAAAGGACATTGCAAGAGTTGCTTTCTGCCTTTTCTATACCTCAGCCTCTGAATTCAGAAGAAATGCAGTGGTGCAGGGCTTGCTTTGACTCTGTGAAGTTTGGGGTTTCAGCCCCACCATCAGAACTTCAAAGTATAATTATTTTTATTTATTTATTTATTTAGTTAGTTAGTTATTTCTATATTTATTTTTTTACCATACCCAGGCTCTGGAATTACTCCTGGAAGGTCTAAGGGGACTATAAGTGGTACCAGGGATCAAACCCAGTTAGACTATATGCAAGACAAACGTCCTATCCACTGTACTATTGCTCTATCTCCAGTGAAATGGTATCTATAAAACAATAAGCCCAGGGCCTGACACATAGTAGGTGCTTAATAAATATTGTGGGCTGCAGAGATAGCAGGCAAAGCACATGGATGTAGGAGGCCCAGGTTCAATTCTCAGAACTGAGTGGTCCCTTGAGCACCACCAGGAGGAACCCCCAAACACCCCAACCCAAAATAGCTATCAACATATCCGCATAACTCTTTTTTTTATAATATAATTTTTATTTTGATCATAGTGGCTTACATATTGTTGACAATAATATTTTAGGTACATATTTACATAAAATCAGGGGGGATTCCCATCACCAAATTGTCCTCCCTACCCGTCCGTTTTTATCTTCCCTCCCATTTCTTCTTCCCTCACCCCCAGGGCGGCTAGAATATGTGGTCCCCTCTGTATCTAACCTACTACTTAGTAGTCTTGCACCTGTTTGGTCTTGAGGCCTCCCTTATTTCCCCCTCTAACTGGAGGCAAGACTAGCTATTTCAAGTTACGTGGTTTTGCCTGAAAAAGAGAAAAGTAATAAATTGGGGTAAGAGTCTAATACCCCGAAAATGGGCAGAATCCTTCTAGTGGCTCTCATCATCGATTTGGGAGGTGAAGGAGAAAGAGAAGGTGAAATACCACACCAGTACCAAAAGAAGTGTCAAATATCCAGTGAGGACCCCAGCTATATCGATAAGCACCACAAAAAACAAACAAAAAACAAAACAAAACAAACAAAAAACCAACAAGAACAAGCACACAAACAAAAAACACGCCATGGTCTTGAAATAAGAAACATGGCATAGCACATAATGAAAGAAAAGAGAGGAAGAGGAAAAATAAGTATAACTGGGGACAACAGTTTCAATAATCACACCCAAACATATTCGCATAACTCTTTAGTTAACCAAGCTCTTGTGCATTTTCTTTCCTTTGATCATGACAGCACTTCCTTCCAGAAGGGCAGGTCTCTATAATCTGAAGATGACAGAGAGAACAAATGATTTAACTAAGAGCTGAGGGTGTCATGTCGCTTCTTGGGGTAGGAATGTGTTGTCAGACACCTTCCTCATATGTGAACAACCCAGATTGTCAGGTACCATTGGTACTGAGATTAGATGCCCACTGAGATTAGAGATGATAGCTTCTAGGAACCACCACTTTGGCTACATCCTGTTGGAGGTGAGACCACTGTTAAATGGCTCAGGACTTTTCATTGTAGGACCCATGGCTGGAGATTGCAGAGGAGTAGAAAGAGCTGGTATGTTCCAGAGTTTTCTTTTTTGTTTTCTCAGATGACAATGCTCCCAAACTGCCTTTTTTCTGCCACATTTTTTCTTAGTTAATTTTTGAGATGGCTTATTGGTGTCTCTGGTCACCACCATTATGGACTTTTTGGATTTGTGGTTGATTCATCAACTGCAATACTGCTTCTGTTGCCCGTGATCTTACAAGGGTTATTTTGGGGGTGTATGTGAAGTTTCAAGTCACACCTGACTGTGCTCAGGACTTTCTCCTGGTTCTGCATGAAGGAACAATCCTGATGGGACTTGGAAAAATATTTGGGGTGCTGGAGATGGAACCCAGGCCAGCTCCATGAAAGACAAGTACTATTTTGCAAGCTCCAGAAATTTATTACCATCCTGAATATACCTGGTTTTGGTTTTGCAGTTGCTGAGTGTTGCATCCCAAACCTGTGAGTCTGCAGTCATCAAATACCTGAGTTATTCCCCATTTATTCTGATTGCCCTTTTGGGGGAAGAAAGAGAGTGGCAAGAGCCAGTGATGGGAGCTTAAAGGCTTTCTGTTCTGGTCGTGTAAGTTTAAGAAGTCATGGTCTGGGGCCAGTGAGGTGGCGCTAGAGGTAAGGTGTCTGCCTTGCAAGCGCTAGCCAAGGAAGGACCGTGGTTCGATCCCCCCTGGCATCCCATATGGTCCCCCCAAGCCTGGGGCAATTTCTGAGCTCTTAGCCAGGAGTAACCCCTGAGCATCAAATGGGTGTGGCTCAAAAAAAAAAACAAAAAAAAAAGAAGTCATGGTCTGAATCTGCTTCTCTTTAGTCGAGCGTGGGTGTGCCTGCTCATAACACTGGAGTTCATGCCCTGTTGCAGCAAGTTTTAGAACCTGCAGCTAGAAATTTGAGAATCTATTGCCTTGGTCCATTCACTAACACTGAAGTAACTAAAGTGCAGAAAGAGTTCCTGAGGCAGGGATTTTGCCTTATCTGTCGTTCCATCCCTGAGCTAGGATCAGGCCCATTCTAGGCGATCCTGTCTGATCAATACTGTCTAGTGATATGTTCCTACTGACATCTGGGCTTTAGCCTCTTCATGAGGGGACTCAGAGTTTGGGTTCAACAGCACTTTCAAGGCCTCCAGAACTAATCACAACACAGGCAATGTGTCCTTCTTTCCCCCTTGGCATTCCTTCTCTCTCTTCTTTCACCCATCACTTCTCACTGTAGCCACTGCATCCATTTTTTCTGAGAGAACTCTGTCCCTATTTCAAACTGGCTGTTTGCTGGAGGTGGAAACAGTAAAAGAGTGAAAAGGCTGAAAAATTTGAAGTTGGCACATGCCTGCCAGGTGCCTTTATTTGAAGACACAGGAGTTCACAGATCACACTGAGAGTTCACAAATCACAGCTGGGAGATGCCTTCAGGCATCTAGTCCAGTCCCTGAAGTCATGGCAGCATGAACTAATCTCCTGCATCTTTTTCAGTGTCTGCTCCATATATGTCATCTCTTAACTTGGTGCCCAGGGAGACAAGTGCTTGGTTTATGTTGCTGCCAGCTGAGGACATGATAAGGGACCTGAATTCTTTTCACAAACCCAGTAACCTGCATTCATTTTTTTTTTAAATTGGGACACGGTGATTTACAATATAATTCATAATAGGGTTTGAGACTAACAAGATTCCAACACCACAACCAATTCCACTGTCAGTGTGTCTCCATCCACGTCTCAAGGTTCGACTCCCCACTCTCCTCCCACCTCTTGGCAAACTCATTTAAAACATTACTATAGTTTGGGGCTCATTTTTATAACATGTAAACAATTACGGTTTGGCTGATGCTAAAGTGTCCACGATCCTTGAGCAATGTCCTTATTCAAGAATGTGTATTTTTTTAAATTTTTACTTTTTTTTGGGGGGGCCACACCCATTGACGATCAGGGGTTACTCCTGGCTATGTGTTCAGAAGTTGCTCCTGGCTTGGGGGACCATATGGGACACCGGGGGATCGAACCGTGGTCCGTCCAAGGCTAGCGCAGGCAAGGCAGGCACCTTACCTCTTGCGCCACCGCCCGGCCCCTAAAATTTTTACTTTTTGATTTATTTTTACTTAATTAAAGAGCCATGATGTATAAAGTTATTGATAGGTGAATCTTATGTATGCAATATTCCAAGACCAATTCTACCACCAGTGTCAACTCCCTACACTAGTGTTCCCATGCTTCCTCCTGTCCCGAAATAGGCAAATTTCAAAATTCAGTGAATAATCTGAATTTGTTTTTGTTTGTTTGTTTTTGTTTTTTTTGGGGGCCACACCAGGTGATGCTCAGGGGTTACTCCTGACTCTGAACTCAGAAATTACTCCTGATTCAGGGGAACATATGCAAGGCAAGCGCCCTACTACTGTGCCACCACTCTGGCCCAACCTGAATTTTTGTTGCTGTTGTTTTTGGGTCACACCCGGCAGCACTCAGGGGTTACTTCTGGCTCTACGCCCAGAAATCGCTCCTGGCAGGGTTGGGGGACCATATGGGATGCTGGGAGTCAAACTATTATTATTCTGCATGCAAGGCAAACGCTCTACCTCCATGTTATCTCTCCGGCTCCCCAACCTGAATTCTTTTTTTTTTTTTTTGTGGTTTTTGGGTCACACCCGGCAGTGCTCAGGGGTTATTCCTGGCTCCAGGCTCAGAAATTGCTACTGGCAGGCACGGGGGACCATATGGGGCGCTGGGATTCAAACCGATGACCTCCTGCATGAAAGGCAAACGCCTTACCTCCATGCTATCTCTCCGGCCCCCCAACCTGAATTCTTAAGCATTATTTCTTCCATCACTGAAGAGGCGATGCACATAGAAGTTTTTGTTGCTTTTGTTTTTGGACCACATCCAATGTTGCTGACCGGCTTACTCCTGGCTTTGTTCTTAGGGATCAGTTCTGATAGGCTTGGGAGCCCTTTTAGGTGTTCTGGGGATTGAATCCAGGTCAGCTACATACAAGGCAAGCTTCTCTAGTCCCTATTCTCATAGGATTTCTTTTTCCATTCCGGATTCTGACCTGCAAAATCCCCTCTCTTCTCCTCTCTATGCTTTTCAGCCCTTCTAAGTCTTGAGTGAGGTAAAAAATATTGTGACTGTCATACAGTATTTAGATGCTGAGGGAAGCCTTAGGGATGTAAATAAGAGACAGACTTGCAGAAGCCATAAGGGAAGACTTAAAAAAATAAAGTTAGTTGCAGCACCAGATTTTAAATTGAGATAGGAGTAATCTTATTTAAAGAAACCAAGCTTCAGGATGCATTGGCGAGCTTTTAAAAATGGCTGACAAATTATCAGCCATACATTGTGATTTATGCTCTTTGGGTTTTTAATGAAAGCCAGTGAAGTAGCTCAGTGTGCTATTGATTCATGGTTTGAAAAAGATGAGCCCTTTTACGAAGGACAGACATCTGTGTTCAGAAATTGTAGCTCAGCTCCGTGCTGCCTCCGTATGATCTCAGGCCCCTCACCTGTAAGATAACAGCAATATTAGCATCTCCTTCCCAGAGGAGGGGATGATAAAAGGAGATTAGTGGCTATTTGTGAATCAGACAGTTCCACCAATGCTGCCTTTGTTCCTCATTTAATACCAGCCCTAGCATGTCACTGCGCTCTGTGTGTGTGTGTGTGTGTGTGTGAGAGTGTGTGTGTGTGTGTGTGTGTGTGTGTGTGTGTGTGTGAGCTTCATGTGGTGCAGACTTGGGGAAGAACAAAAGTCTGACGAGGAGTCAAAGGATCTTGTGTACAAATGCGAAAATTGGACCGTACAAAATAAAGAAGCTTGCAGACACTCTAGACTTTTTAGAAGGGAGATGGAATTAATGACTTGAAATCCGGTGATAGAATTGAACTACTGTGATGAAGGCTAGGAAAGCTTAAGTCCGAGTTGGTGTTCCGGCTACAAAATGGCACCATCACTGTAGTGTTGAATAAGGCTCCTAGTGGGGCAGGAAGGAAATAGGAGCCAAGGAAGGCTGTTCGAGACTATGAAGGAAATGTGGGAGATGTGCCTCTGTGAGCACACTGCAGTGTCAAAGCCACCTGGGACAGAAAATGGAATCATTAAGAAGTTATTGAATATTGATAAAGCGTTTACTAGGTACTTATTCACAATACCGAATAACATCAACGTTGACTTGTTTTTATGACTGGTGGAGTGCTGGGAGAGATTTGAGTCAACAGATCCATATTGCATTATGGAGGTGGTGCTGAGGTGGCAGGAAGACCTTTACCTCTGAATTTGGGGTGTGTCAGAGCCAGAATTCCTCAGTCTAAGCCAGGGAGGGGGACTTGCCATGCTGCCATGAGTGCTTCTTGGCCATTGAAGGAAGTGGCTACTGATATTCCTCACCCACTGTCTTAAGACACTCTGCTGGCTCCAATTCACACGCTATTAACTGTCCATGTTGAGAGCTGTTATTATTATTTGTTAGCAGACACAATTCTCCCCACTAGACCCTGAAATCTCCCTTCCAGTGTGCATTGGACCTTGAGGCCAGGACAGTACTTCATGCCTCAGGAAAGTATCTCCTAAAATTACTTTGGTTTTTTTTTTGGGGGGGAGTGGTCCTTTCTGGTTTGGGGCTACACCCAATGGTGATTAGGCTTACTTCTGACACTGTGCTTGGGGATTATTCTTGGTGGTCTTGGGTATACTTGGGATCAAATCCAGATTTGCTGCACTATAGGTCTGGCCCCAAATTATTTCTTAAGAAAAATGCAACTTGGGTCCATCTTGATATTGTTTCTGAGTCTGCTGTGAGGTTCCTTCACTTGAACAATCCATGTATTTCTTTCTTTCTTTTTTTTTTTTTTGTTTTTTGTTTTTTGGGTCACACCCGGAGTTGCTCAGGGGTGACTCCTGGCTGTCTGCTCAGAAATAGCTCCTGGCAGACACGGGGGACCATATGGGACACCGGGATTCGAACCAACCGCCTTTGGTCCTAGATCGGCTGCTTGCAAGGCAAACGTTACTGTGCTATCTCTCCGGGCCCAACAATCCATGTATTTTTAATAAAAAAGCCACATTTTCGGTCAACCTGAGTTTAATCTGCAGCATTTTTTATGGTCCTTGAACATTGCCTCGAACTGAGTGGTTCCTGAGTGCAAAGCCAGGAGTAACCCTGTAGCATTGCTGTGTGTGGCCCAAAACCAAACAAACAAAAAATAAAGAGCCACATCCTTCCCAGACTGCTGGGCATCAGGATCCCCCCCACCCCCATTTCTTAGGGGCAGCACTGTAAAGACATTCTAATTTGCCTGTGGGACAGTCCACCCACTTTACTGGAAAGACTGACATCTCTCCCACTTCAGTAGCTCTGCCACAGACTTTCAAAGGCCAGAGTCCCTCTTTCCTCCCATTGCCAGTGAACCTGGAACCATTCAGAGTGTGATGACTACTAGTGATCAGCCAGATGGGCACCACCTCAAATCTCACTACTGTATTAAATAGCCACTGAGAGAAGGAATTTGAGGGCCAGGGAACCCCCCACCCCCTTTTTTCTGAGGGGACATGATAGGATAAGAGAGAATGGCAATGAGTGGAGAGAGGTCCAGAGGACGGTAGAAGTGGGGTAAGGTATTTTGGAGCTCAGAACCCGGGACAATGAATGACATCTCTGCACCATCCAGCACAGTCTTTGAGCAAGCCTTGTTCCAGCATCTCTCCTTCTCCTCTGGAGGATCTGGCAGTTGGGACCCCCAACACCCACTTGCATTTTGATTTTGTAATAGAGGCCACACCCAGTGCTGCTGGGCGGGGACACACTGGAGCCATCGTGGCACTGCTGGGGTGGGAGGTGGGAACCCCACGGGGCAGGGGATTGAATTTGAGGGCTCTTTCCTGACCCCTGCTTGCCTTGGGGAGGGTTTAGTTTATGTCCTTGACTGGCATCTCCCCATTTCACAAGCCTCTTATGTCAGGAAAGGTTTAATGTAAAAAGTCTGAAGGGTTTTGGTTGAGGTAAGGTTCTAAGTGACTTGGCATCCCCAAGATGAGAGCCTTGACCACGGAGGGGCTTACTCCTGGCTCTGTGTTCGATGATCAATTCTGGAGATGCTTAAGGGGACCAAAGGATGCTGGGGATGGACCAGGGTTGGCCGTTTGCAAGGGCAAGTGCTTTAACCCTTGTACTCTTATCCCCAGCCCCAACTCTTGTGTTTATCAACCTCCAGAATGCAGACAAAGCTGCTCAAGACAGGTAAATTCATAAAATGAGAGGCGGTCCCAGCCCATAAAATGGGGAAAGATTAGAAGAATGTGGCAAAGGTTAGATGAATGTTGAGGGGTGTGTGTGTGAGGGCTTTGCAAAAGGTGCAAATGTTAGAGAACAACTCGAGGCAAACTCAGTTACATTTTCAACAGAATAACAAAGAGGAAAAGTTGAGAGGAAAGAGGTCCAAAGGTATTGCGATGGCCAATTTTGGAGGGGAGTAGTTGGTCACACCGGGTGGCTCTCAGGGGTTACTCCTGGCTCTTCTGAGCTCAGAAAATTGCTCCTGGCAGGCTCGGGGCATCTTTTGGGATGCCAGGATTCAAAACACTGACAACGCCCTACGGCTGTGCTATCTCTCCAGCCTTGCAATGGCCAATCTTGACTCTAACCTCTCATTTCCTAAAAGAGTGTTTTATTTTAGGAAATGAGAAGTTTATTTAGGTTTTTGAGCTGGGGAACAGAAGGAGTTCTGCCCCTTTCCACCCTAGCGTGGCCTCAGGAAATGCTCCTGGTGATGGAAGATGTAAGTGTGTATGCTATTCCTAGTCAAGCAACCCTGTGTACATTTTTCCACTGCTCTCACCCTGGCAGGTGTCTGGCTGTGGCTTGAATCTGATTTGTTTGCATTTCTGTGGCGGGCAGCTGCTGTGGTTGGTTGCAAAGGGAGAGATTTGCTCTGCACGAAATTTAATCCAAGTGTTAGTTAATGAGTGAGCTCCCTGCAGACCCAGGGAATCGACGGTTTCTTCCAACCTTGGCTTCCTTGGGTCATTCGTAAGGATGCTGCTGGGGGGTGCCTTGTTAGATTTATCTGATCACAATACAGGGTGATTTACTCTAATGCCTAATATTGAAAACCGCTGCAGGAACCGCACAGAGTGAAGTGTTTGGGAGTGAACTTGTTAATTTCCTCTCTTGCTTTCAAATAAATAAATGAATAAATAAATAAAAGGTGGTGTGTGTGTGTGTGTGTGTGTGTGTGTGTGTGTGTGTGTGTGTGTGTGTGTGTGTGTGGTGGGGGGACTGAAGGAAACAAAAATTCTCTGACCAAGAAAAGACCATGAGTAGTCAAGTCAGGGGATTCTTGATGATTCCAAAGCCGAAACAATCAGAAAATACTTTTTAAAAAAATTTCCTATTCTGTTCTCTGTTGGAACAGTCATTAATTTGGGGGGAAAGAAGCCTCGGCATCTTTTGAGAGTCTTAAAATAGAATAAATAAGCAGCCATTCTAATGGGAGTGGGAAGGCTGGGGTTATGATCCAGGGCTTAAGTAATCTTGACTGGCTTCTGATTTGCATATATATGATAAAGCAGGCTGCTGTTCTGGAGCCTGATTGCCAGGAAGACGGACTTGGGGAGAATGAAAATGTGGTGTAGAAGGAGCAGGAGAGATAGGACAAGGCTTAAGGCACAGAACTAACACTGGGTCCATTCCTGTCACTGCAGAGGGTCGCCTGAGCACCAAGAGGAGCTCAGTGATCCCGAGTTCCATCAGGTATGTCCCTCAAACAAAAACAAACAGAAAAGGAAAATCTGTCCCATAATAGGTGAAAAAAACTCTGACTTTTCTCAAGAGGCAAACTGATAAGTGGTTTTCCCTTCAAACATGTAATTAGGTAAAAGTATGTATAAAATATGAAATGCACAAAGAAAAAAATTATATATTTATCAACCACATAACAATTGATCTTTCAAGTCTTTTCTTTGACTTTTTTGTTTTGCTCTAATACTATATCTAATATCTAATACTGAAAACGTAGAAATAATGTTGAAAAGGATTTTTGGTTACTTTTGAGCCACACCTGGAGCTGCATAGAAACACTTCTGGGGTCCCTTCTGGCGATCATTTCTGGTTCAGTTGTGACGGACCAATGTGTTTTCCTCAATATTTAGCCCTCCCCAATATTTAAGGTATTCTGATGTACAAAGATACACATATTTTTTTCAATTCCTTTCTGTTAAGCCTTTACTCTTTTATAATTTTTAAAATTATAACACCACCATCTTCCAAGCTTTTCATATACAGTTGTTTCAGGCATTTAATATTCCATCACCAATCCCACCACCAGTATGACCTTCATGCCATCAGTGACCCCATTTTCCCACCTCCAGCTCTAGGTTGTCCCTATGCAGGTATAAACAAATTTACTTCAAATTGCTTGTTACAACAAACAGATAATATATGGTATTTAGAATAACTTCATGAAGAAATGAAATGGCTTAAATGGGGGTTGCAGAGAACATTTTAGGTTCCAGAATATAGTGAGGAGAAGGAAAGAAATTGAGTGGATGAGGAGAAAGACACATATGAAATGAAATGATGGGGGACAGGGGCTAAGGCATCTCAGGAGCATTGGTGGTGTTAAGGAAGGGCAGAACTGGGCCAGAGAGATAGCATGGAGGTAAGGCGTTTCCCTTGCATGCATAAGGTCGGTGGTTCGAATCCCGGCATCCCATATGGTCCCCTGAGCCTGCTAGGAGCGATTTCTGAGCATAGAGCCACAAGTAACTCCTGAGTGCTGCCAGGTGTGACCCCAAAAACAAAAACAAAAACAAACAAAAAAAGAAAGGGCAGAACTAAGTATCCAAACCAGAGTAAACAACAATGAAATTATGAGATCCAAACTTGAACATCCAAACTTAACAAGGTGCCTGGTATGTTGGCTGGGGTGGTGGGTAGTGGTACGGGATGGACTCTGGGAGCATTGGTGGAGGGAGGTTGACATTGGTGGTAGAATTGGTCCTAAACATCTTGAATCTAAAACACAACTCTGGATAACTTTTTAAATCACATTGCTTTAAATAAATAAAAAGCTAATGGAATAATCAACATTCAGATCAATTATAGTTTGTGATAATTATTATATCTGACAATTGTGTTACTGAAGTTATTATCTGATTATTTGTTTATTTTTTGGTTTTTGGGCCACACCTGGTGTGGGTTACTCCTGGCTATGCACTCAGAAATGGGTCCTGGCTTGGGGGACTATATGGGACGCCAGGGGTCCATCCTAGGCTAGTGCGGTATAGCAGACACCTTACTGCTTGTGCCATAGCTCTGGCCCCTATTATCTGATAATTTACTGTGCTTGTTGGGCTAGTCAAACCTTCTGTGTTATTGTTTAGACTTACTGAGCTCGGTGAACTTTTATGCAACTTTCCCATCAAGTGATCCTATTGAACTGACACTACTATGAAATTTGGAGGTAGAGTGTGTGGCTACATCAGGATCTATAGAGATAAAAAAAAATCTGATAGCTTGGCATTTTTATAAGGTTCAATTGTTGGAGCAAGACCATTTCTATGTCTTGGAAGTTATCGGTGTGTGCTGAGCTGCTTTTTCTTCAGGCAGAAAGGAGAATATGCTTCCACCTATTCTAAGAAGGCCCCAGAGTTGTCAGGGAACTGTGGAGGCATTCTGTTTTCTTTTTCAAGATTAGTTGTTGAGTCATTTACTCTTGTTTCAATTAACAACACAAGGAAAGTATTCATGGGTTTGATAGAGGTAAGAGACATGGGGCCCAGAGAGGAGAGTGCCACCACCTCCTGCTCAAGACCGACCCACCTTTGCCTCTGTGGAAAAGAGCTTGGGAGAGTGAGGATGGTGAAACCTGCCTGCTATGAATATTCAGATCCCACCAAGGTGCACTGAGCAGCTGTCAGGCTGCACCTGAAGTCCACTTGATCTACATGGTATGAGAACTGGTCCCTGCCAACTGAATTCCAAAGTGAGCTTTGGTCTCAGTTGGAGCAAGGATTGTTCTTTGCAAGAATAAAGAGCACCTTTACCCTGTTCTCAGCCTCACCTTCTTCCCTCATAGAAAATAATTAACCCCACCAAACCAATGCTAAGACACTCAGAGTTATGTGTAATATCCCCTATTTGTTATAGTTAGGGGCACAATAAAGAGTTTTGTGTAGGGGCTGGAGCAATAACACAGCAGTGGGGCATTTGCCTTGCATGCAGCTGACCCAGGTCGGGCCTCCGTTCGATCTTCAGCGTCCCATATGGTCCCCCAAGCCAGGAGTGATTTCTGAGTGCATAGCCAGAAGTAACCTCTGAGTGTCACTGAGTATGGCCCTTCCAAAAAAGAAAATAATTTTATAAAAGGGGGCCAGAGAGATAGTACAGTGGTAGGGCATTTGCTTTGCATGCAGCCAACCTGGGAGGGACCCAGTTCAGTTCCAGCATTCCATACGATCTCCTGTGCCTGCCAGGAGTGATTTCTGAGTGCAGAGCCAGGAGTAACCCCTGAGCCCTGCTGGGTGTGGCCCAGAAACAAATCAATCAATGAATTAATAAATAAAGGTTAAAAATATATTTAAAAACTTTAGAAAAATAATTTCATAAAAGAAGTCAAAGAGTTTTAATTCTGGAAGTTGGTGTGTTTGGGGAGGGAAGGAGAGAGGGAGAAAGAGACAGAGAGAGGAAGAGGGAGAGAGATTTGAAAAAATATGGCCTGGAATTTATATAGAAAGTTAACCAGGATGTTGTCAGAGAAGAGATTTGAACTCTTAATATTCATGATTTTTTTTTTAATCATATCCTTTTGTTTCTCTGGAAGATTTTCCTTTTTGAGGAGTCCACTCTTCTTGGGTGCCAGTTAGTATTTATAGCCTCATTCTGCATCTCTAAAGAGATGCCTTTGAGCTACTTAGGGACTGGTCATAAGGCAACTTCTTAAATTACATCTTGGCTTTATTACTTCCCTAAAACACTCATTGCCAGGGGCACCCTAGCTACCTGCCTGCAACCGATTTAAACTAAAACAAAACAGATGATATTCTTGGGAAAGATCCCTCAATGTCAGACTTACAGAGAGCTTTGGCAAACATTGCCAAACTGTCTCCTGGAAAATGGTTCCGATTAACCACGTGGAAGTTGACTGGAAGAGAGAGAAGGCAGTGACAGAAAAATCGAGCTCACTTTGGACCTTTAGACAGTGTAGAGTTTCTCTTTAAGTAACTAACATGGTGCATATAGCTCATTGAGTCCAGATCCCTTTCCCACCCCATGGAGTTCTGGTGGCAAACTTTTTTTTTCTGGGCACAGCTCCCTGCATCTTCTGTCTCCATTGATTTTGCCATTGGAGATACAGGAGTAAGGCTGCGAGCTCTTAACACTTTTGCACACTCATTGGCTCTAGCATAGTGCACTGGTGTGTCTGCAAAGGGCCATGAGAACTCTTTTAGGTGCAAGACATGGTTTAATGTAACCTTTTAATCCCAAAATTCTGTGAGGGGGAGGGAAAGGACTTAATAGGCTTGATAGTAAAGATTTGGTATCCCCAGCATGTCCTGAACAGACTTCCCCAGAAGCCTCACTTTGGCATCTGATGTGCATGGGGACCCTGCAGACTTCTGGGAAACATTTTTCACTTCCTCAACTACCTACAAATTTTTAAAGTGGATGCATCATGCAGAATTAAGAATTTACTCAGATGGGTCAAAGAGATACCACAGTGGTAGAGCTATTGCCTTGCATGCAGCCGATCCAGGATGAATGGTGGTTCGAATCTTGGCATCCCATATGGTCCCCTGAGCCTGCTAGGAGCGATTTCTGAGCACATAATCAGGAGTAATCTCTGAGCACTGCCGGGTGTGACCCAAAAGCCAAAAAAAATTTTTTTTTTCTCAGAAATAACCCTTTTAGTTTTGGGTTTTGAGGCAAAACTTAGTGGTGCTCAGGGGTTATTCCTGACTATTATGTTAATAACATAATAACGATGTTATTCCTGCACTCAGGAATCTCTCTTAGTAGTACAGGGCACCATATTGCATGAGGAATCAAAGTTGAGTCAGACACATGCAAGGCAAGTGTCCTATTCACTGTACTCTATCTCTAGCCCCGGAAGTAATCATTTGTTTGGTCAGAAAAACCTGTGAATGAGGCAGGACAACATGTAATGACAGAGCCTGTGTTTCCTGGGGAGGAGTCTCACTTTCCTGGTCTGGTGATTTGTCCTTATGCCCTGGGTCTCCAACCTGTTCCTAGCTCAGAACACAGCGTAGTTTTGCCTCATTGGTTTAGCATCCATATACATGAGCTTTTCCATTCATAGAAAGTTAAACATAGATTTTTCTCCTAATTTGATGGCAATTTGTCACCCAATCAATGCCTGTGGAACTCAGGGCCGAGGGATATTTTCCTTTCCTCAGGATCCCCAGGGAGAAGAAGGGAGCTCTGAAGGCAGACTCCTCTACAGATTCATTCTGACCAGGAATGGGCTCTGTTTGCTGCTACAGAGAAAGTCAGCCAGTTGCTCTCAGGATCACTTAGATTTAATTTCCGTTTTGGAGAGGAGGAATGGCGAGTGGTTCATGTGTTTGCTACTGAGGGCGCAGCCTCTCTCTCTTAACATTTTTCATTCAAAAATTAAAAAAAATTAGGTCACCTCCAAGTCAACCTGTCAAGTGGTGTCAATGGGCATTGCCTTAGTTTCTGCAAGTTCTCGAAAATAGTCTGAATTTTTACTTTTTTGCTGTATAATAGGCTTTTAAAAGTCCTCATGCCATTTATAAAGATACACACACACACACACATTTTTTTTTCAGGATGGGCCATGCCTGATGGTTTTACAGGGTCACTCCTGGCAGTACTAGGGAATCAAACATGCTCTGGCCCTTTTGAACCATGTTCCTGACTCCCAACATAACTGAGTTGAAGTCGATAGTTGTTTTTTTACTTGTATTCTCAGGGACCCGATGAAAAAAAAATTTTCTTTCAAAGGGCGAACTTGGGCTGCAGAGCTGATGCTGGGGTTAAGGCACTAGCCTTGCATGCAACCAGTCTCATCTCAACCCCTGCTAGGACATATTCTATCTCCCGAGCATGAAGCCAGGAATAACTTCTAAGCACTGCTGTGTGGTTCAAAACAAAATGAAAGCAAAAACTCCACACTGAAAACTCCAGAACGGAAACGAACTCAAGTTATGAGAAACACCGCCCACTGACAAGAGTTGCCTTTGCTGAACCTTTAATTGGAGGTGACCCTGGGAGATCCTCCTGTTTCTCCTTTGATAATGCTGTGAAATTGCCATCGCTGCTGTCATTTTCAAACATAGGTAGAGTTAAGCCAAGCAGGGAACTGGCCAATCATGGCTTCAGAGAACAGGAAGCCGAAATGCAGATGGCAACTGCTCCTAAAGCCTAGAATCTTAATTTTAGGAAGATATCACTGTGGGGGCCTTTCAGAGAAGTGTGATGGTTTGATATTGCTCTGCCCTGCAAGACTTCAGGAACTCTAGGGCTCCACCTGGTGTGTATTAAGGGCCGTGCAGAAACCTAAACTCAGGCCCTCACATGCTTTATGCTTGCTTGGGCCATGCATCTTGAGCCATAATCTCTCCATTCTGAAATGTGTCTGATTTCCTCACTGCTGTATACTCAGTGCTTAACATACAATAGTTCTCAAGAAATGTGGCTAGCTCTATGACATAGCTTTTTAATTATTTTTAAATCAAGGCACTGTGATTTACAAAAATTATTTAGAACTGAGTTTCAGGCATAGTGTTCTATCCCACACTACCAGTGTCCACATTTCCCTTCTCCTTAGCGTTCCACTTCAGTCAGCTACCTTGAGAGACATATTTTGGGGGTTATGCCACACCCAGCTGTCAGAGGGCTTACACTTGGGGCTAAGAAGCCTGGACTCAGATGTGGAGGAGATGGGAGGGTAGATCTGAAGGGCTGAGGTGGGACTGGGAAGCCTTCTTATTTCTTTGTTTTGGTGCCAAATCTGTTGGTGCTCAGGGCTTACTCCTGGCTCTGTGCTCAAGATCACACTTCAGGTTCAGGGGATCATATTGAAGAGCAGGGTTCAAACATGGGTCAACTGCATGGAAGGCAAATGCCCTACCCACAGAGGGAGAGAGACACACATAGTATAGTCTCACTCATCTATGGGTTTTAAGAAAAATAAAAGACATTGAAATAATTCCCAGAGATGAGGGCTGGAGGATAGGCTCAAGATATGAAGCTTGGGGCCAGAGAGATAGCATGGAAGTAAGGCGTTTGCATGCACTGGACAGCGGTTCGAATCCTGGCATCCCAATTGGTCCCTGAGCCTGCCAGGAGCGATTTCTGAGGGTAGAGCCAGGAGTAACCCCTGAGCGCTGCCGAGTGTGACCCCCCAAAAAACAACAAAACAAAACAAAAGATAGTAAGCTTACCACAAAGAGGGGTGAATGCAGTTAGAGGAATAACTATGCTAAGAACTATCATAACAATGTTAGTGAGTGAGGGATGTAGAAAGCCTATCTCGAATACAGGCAGGGGTGGGGATGGAAGAGATGGGGGCATTGGTAATAGGAAGGTTGCACAGTGAAGGGGGGGTGTTCTTGTTAGACTGAAACCTAACTATAACCAATCACAGTGTTTAAATAAAGATATTATACAAAAAAAAGAATTACATTTTGGTGGAATATTTGCTACTGAAAGATAAAATGCATCTTCAGTGTTTTCAAAGTTTATAGATATTTTGATTCTTATGAGCATTGATGCTGAAGATGCTGCTTTGAATACGTAGCACAAAATGAAGAGGGATATGTAGAACCATTTCAAAATAGTTGGAAATTCTGTCCTAATTCCAAATAAAAACTCATTTAACAATTTTTGTAGGAAACAAGTTTTAAACCTGTGTTGCTTGATAACTTGACAAAATCTTGAAAAATATTTGTTTATTTTGGTATTAGGGTCAGTTAATTTTCTGTTAGTTTTTTTGGGGCAGCACCTGTTAGTACTCAGGACTTACTTCAGGCACTACACCTATAGCAATCACTCCTGGCAGTGTTCAGGGAACCATGTGCGGTGTCTGGGATCGAATCCAGGTCAACAACATGCAAGGTAAGAGCCCTACCTACTGTATTATTGCTCTGGCCACTGATTTCTTTTTTGATCTCCCTTGCAGACCACTGAGCCTGGAATGATCAGGTTCAGTTTGGCACATCTTGGGTTTAACTTCCCACCAGACCCTTCTTGTAGGGTCATAGACATTATAAACAGCAGCTCCTGGTCATACAGCAGTGACTGAATTTGGACTCACAGCCTCGAGTTTGCCTGGTCAATGCTTTAATCTGTCGAGCTGCCTTCCAGGGCCCTGCTTTGGCCTTTCATTTTCCTCTTCATCTTGGCCATGTCAGGGAGTTGGGAGAAATACTAGAAATTTTATTTTGCTGAAGAGACTGTTGAGATTCGGTGAAGAAATCTCCTGCTTGCATCATTTAGCTACAACCCAACCCACATGAAACTCCTATTTTCTAAACTTGAGTTCAGCCTGGCAAAGAGCGCTCATCTTTGTAGCAAGAGGGTGGTTGTGCCATATGCAAGGAATGGGAGTTCTGAGCTTTCCATGAGCCTTAGGGGCAGAGATTCTGGTCAGCTTCCTCCTGCCTCCTCTAGCTTGGATTAAACCAGGGTCTGGGCTACTGGAGTGAGGAAGGAGGAGGAACTCTGAAAAGACTAAAACCTCACTTGCTGGAATCCCTGTGCACCAGGCCTGGGGCATCATTGCTGGGTGCAAAGGACCCTGGTTTCCTGCCACTTTATTTTACCTCTCTCAGCCATTGTTGAGTCCCCTACAGGAAAATGGTCCCCATATGCTGAACCTACCCCCCAGCCCGTTCCTGGAACTCTCCCACATGCCCCCATCACCTCTGTCTCAGGTACAGATGTCTGCTTGGCACATTCTAGTCAATGCCATCTGTGCTTGTTTTTCTGAATAAAGAACATTTGAATGGGTTGGAAATCAACTTCCTTAAAGCCAGGTGAACCCTTTGTAGGTTTAGCCAGAAGGGAGAGTTCCCCAGAGTTTAGGTCACTGCCTTTTACCTTTGTCCTCTTATCAGTAATGGAAAAATGAACACCATAACTGCTCTGTGTGATCAATCACAATTATATTGTTTTTAAAGGACCCAGTTTCTCTTTTAATACTCACATTCCCAACATATGTGACCACCATCCCTTTTGCAGGGAAGAGAATTTCAAGAAAGCAAATAATTTTCCAAGGTCACACAGCAAAGCTATAACATATTTGGAACTCAGTTTTAGATGTTCTAGCCACAGGGGTTTTGCTTTCTCCACCCTAATCGAGGACGGATGTCCTACTTCTCTCTAGGAGGATTCCTAGTCTGGACCCGAGGCTCAGCATGAAGATGATCCTCTAAAAGGAAATTGCTCAATCTCTCTAGTAGGTTCCTTAACTGGAGCCATAGTCTCATCTATCATTCAGCGACCATGTCTTGAGTCCCTGCTGGGCTTGCAACCAACCAGCTCTGAAAGTGAGAAGGTTCAAATCTCCTTCTGTTTTCAGAGTAACAAAGCCACTTCCTGGTGAATCAGAGATGAATCATGCAAATACAGGCTTTCCAGAGCTCCCTGGTTCATTCTTTCCCAAACTAAGCAGGAATGGGGATGATGGTGGGATTGGCGCAGAAAAGGAAGAAAGAAGAGGAAGAAGAAAAGAGGGATTCAAGAGACTGGAAGAGGAGAAAAGGAGAGAAGAGAAGGAAGACTGAAAATAAAAAAGAAGAGAGGAAGAAAAAAAAAGCTGGATTTTCTTTAGGAAAGAACAGGCACATTTTCTTAGCCTTTAGCAAATTTATATCATGATATTTTGCAAAGTGTCATCAGGCATGTGACCCTATGAATCCTCATCCAAATCTTACGTTTTAGGCAAAAACATATAATTATCTACTTTCAAAATTAGAGATTAGAGCCATTTTGATTAAGTGATATAGGCACAGGAGGAAAATATGTAGAGTGAGACTAGAAAGAACTCAGAATGGAATCAGGAAAATGGGTCTAAAGATATACACTTAGGATATGCAGAGATAATGGTCTCAATCATCCCAAAAACAAATCATTTGTCTGATCATCTGGCATGCCTTAAACCTAGTGCAAAGTGCTTCACCAATTTCATAGTAAGGAAGACATAAAAGGAGACCCCCATGGCCCAATCTCCATGCCTTCCTGTTCTTAAAGTAAATTTTCTATGGAATTTGGACTTCTCTCTGCTCTTCAACTTTCAGTTTTTGTTTTTGTTTTGTTTTGTTTGGGGAAGGTTACACCTGGTATAGGTCAGGTGTTACCCCTGGGCTCAGATATCACTTCTTGAAGGCTTGGGTACCATATAGGATGCAGGGATCAAACCCCAGTCAGTTGCATGCACAGCAAATGCCTTACCTACTGTGTTATCTCTTTGGCCCCATCTCTGTTTTCAATTTTGTCTGTTAGAAGAGGACTCACAAAGAACCTAGTGCACTATAGCAATTTAACTGGGAAACCATGAAGACAGCCTAAAATATCTAGAAAGACTGGGTTTTGATTACAATTGACCTGGATTCATATCTTGATAACTGTTGAAGTGCTAACTAATCTTCGTTGGTTTACTTATTTGTGAACTTTAGATTTCTGGGCTGTAAGAGAAAGATGCCAATCCTTTCAGGGTATTCTGAAGGTTGCATGTAATACTGCGTGCCACATAGGAAGAACTCAGTGGACACTGGCTCTCCTTTTCCCATTTGTCCTAATAACTGGTGTTTTGTGTTTCTAGGCGTTGTATTGCTGGATCATATGGGAGCTCAATTTCCAGTTTTTGGAGGAATCTCCATATTGTTTTTCATAAAGGCTGGACTAGACAGCATTCCCATCAGCAGTGAATGAGAGTTCCTTTCTCTCCATATCTCCACCAGCACTGGTTGTTCTTGTCCTTTGTGATGTTTGCCAGTCTCTGTGGCATGAGGTGAAACCTCATTGTTGTTTTGATTTACATCTTCCTGATGTTTAGTAAATAAATATGTGGAATATTTTTTCATGTGCCTTTTGGCCATCTGCATTTCTTCTTTTAGGAAGTGTCTGTTCATTTCTTCTTCCCATTTTTGATGGGGTTAATTGTTTTTGTCTTGTTAAGTTCTTTTAGTACCTTTTATATTTTGGATATTAGCTCCTTGTCAGATGGGTTTTGGGTGAATAGTTTCTTCCATTCCGTGGGTAGCCTTTGTATCCCACTCACTGTTTCCTTTAAGGTGCAGAAGTTTCTCAATTTAATGTACTTCTCAATTTAATGTACTTCTATTTGTTTATCTCTGCTTTCACTTGTTTGGAGAGTGGTGTTTTCTCCTTGGTGTTTCGTTTCCTTCCTGTAGTCTCAATATCATGGAGTGTTTTTGCCAACATTTTCTTCTATATACCTTATAGTTTTAGGTCTGATATCAAAGTCTGTAATCCATTTTGATTTGGCCTTTGTGCATGGGATAAGATGGAGGTCCAAGTTCACTTTTTTGCATGTGACTGACCAGTTGTCCTAATACACTTGTTGAAAAGGCTTTTCTTGATCCATTTTGTGGTTTTTGCCCCTTTATCAAAGATTAATTGATTGAATGTCTGGGGAACACTCTCTGAATACTCAAGTCTATTCCATTGATCTGAGGATCTGTCTTTATGTGAATGCCATGTTGTTGTGTTGACTATTCCTTTGTAATATAATTTAAATTTGGAAAAAATGATGCCTCCCATCTTTTATTTTACTTAGGATTGCTTTAGTAATTCGTGAATATTTGTTCTTCCAAATAGATTTTAGGAGTGTTTGATCCACTTCTTTGAAGAATGTCATAGGCGTCCTTAGAGGGATTGCATTAGGCTTGTACAATGCTTTGGAGAGTATTGCCATTTTAATAATGTTGATCATGGGGCCCGGGGAGATAGCACAGCGGCGTTTGCCTTGCAAGCAGCTGATCCAGAACCAAAGGTGGTTGGTTCGAATCCCGGTGTCCCATATGGTTCCCTGTGCATGCCAGGAGCTATTTCTGAGCAGACAGCCAGGAGTAATCCCTGAGCACCGCTGGGTGTGGCCCAAAAACTAAAAAAAAAAAAATAAAAAAAATAAAAAAAATAATGTTGATCATCCCAATCCATGAGCAAGGTATATGCCTCCATTTTTTTATGTCCTCTTTTATGTCTTTCCATTTAAGTTGTATTTTATTGAAACAATTGTGATCAACAGAATGCTTCATAGTTGAATTTGAGGTATACAATGAGTCAGGGTCCTTCCCACCACCAGTGTCAACCTCCCTCCATCAATGGCCCCAGAGTGCATCCTATACCACCACTCTATGCTTCTTGGCCTGCCAGTATAACAGGCCCCTTTAAATTTGGATTGTTAAAGTTTAAGCCCCTTGAATCTATTATTGTTGATGTTGGCTTGCATATTTAGTTCCTTTCTTATTTATTTCCCCACCAGTGCATCTGAGACCACTTGGCTCCTGGCACCCCAGCTTTTCTTTGATCCTTTCTTCTTAGTTTTATAGAAAAATGCAGGGATATGTGGTAAAATAAAACAATCCATGTCTCAAGGTTCTATGAAAAAGGTGGGAGCCTCAATTTAAAAGATAAGAGATGGGGCTGGAGAGATAGCATGGAGGTAAGGCGTTTGCCTTGCAAGCAGAAGGTCGGTGGTTCGAATCCCGGCATCCCATATGGTTTTCTGAGCCTGCCAGGAGCGATTTCTGAGCATAGAGCCAGGAGTAACCCCTGAGTGTTGCCAGGTGTGACCCAAACACCAAAAAAAAAAAAAAAAAAAGAGATTAAAAAATTCAATTTAAAAAATGATATGTGTGTATGTGGCAGATTTTTTTTTTTTTTTTTTTTGGTTTTTGGGCCATACCCGGCGGTGCTCAGGGGTTACTCCTGGCTGCTTCTCAGAAATAGCTCCTGGCATGCACGAGGAACCATATGGGACGCCGGGATTTGAACCAACCACCTTTGGTCCTGGGACGGCCGCCTGCAATGCAAATGCCACTGTGCTATCTCTCCGGCCCCGTGGCAGATTTTTTTGCTTGATTTGTTTGTTCACTAATTTCTGCTCTAAGCTTTATTACTTCCTTCTGTCGGCTTATTTTGGGTTCATTTTGCTGTTCTTTTTCCAAATTTTTAAGCAGTGCCATTAAATTATTTATGTAGGCTCCTTCTTTCTTCCTTGCTTGTAAAACTATAAATTTTCCTCTTAATACTGCTTTTGGTGTGTCTGATAATTTGTGTCTTCATTCTTGTTTGTTTCAAGGAATCTTTTGATTTCATCTTTGATTTTTTGTCTCTGACCATATAGGATACTATGAATTGAACTCAGGTTGGCCATGTGCAAGGCTGAACTATATCTTTAGCCCCAATCATTTTTTTTGTGTGTGTGCTACTCTTGATGGTTCTTGGGGGCCACTACCAGCTCATAGTTAACTCCTGGCTCTGTTTGGGGGTCTATGTGGCCCTAAAATTAAGTCTTGAGCTCTAACATGCAATCTATGTAGTCCAGCCCCTTGTGTCATCTCCCTGGCCCCATGTGAAAATTGATTCTTAAAAGGCTGGAGCAGTGGCGCAGCAGTAGGGTGTTTGCCTTGCATGCAGCTGACCTAGGATGGACCGCTGTTCAATCCTCCCATATGGTCCCTCAAGTCAGGTGTGATTTCTGAGTGCATAGCCAGGAGTAATCCCTGAGTGTCATTGGGTGTGGCCCCCCCCAAAAATAGTTCTGCTTTGTTACTTGGAGAAGGCCCTGTGCAACTTCTGTATAAGGACAGTAGTAACCTGGGACTTGTGGTTTCATACACACACACACACACACACACACACACACACACACATATATATATATACACAAACACACACACACACATATATGCCTTTTGGGCCACACCCAGCTGTGCTTAGGAGTAATTTCTGGCTCTGCACTCAGATATTACTCCTGGAAAGTTTGGGGAATTATACGGGATGCTGGGGATTGAACTTCAGTTGGCCGTGTGCAAGGCAAAAATACCCTACCCACTGTACTATCACTCCAGTCTGTTTCCTCTATTTTAAGTGTGAGTAGATAATCAATTATTCACAAACAATCTAATATGAAGTCTGAAAATAGCACACAGAGTTTAATATTGAAATTAATCCTAAAGCAAAGTTAATCAACACATAATCATCTTTGTGCAACAAGGTGATTAGGTGTAAATGAAAGCTATTTTGTGTAAATGAAAATAGTCAGTAATATTTTGTGCAATCAAATCAAATATTTGTAAAGGCACCTGAGGAGCAGAATCCTTATTGTGGGTGGTAATACAGTAATATCACCCAGGGAGTCTCATTGCATGAGGAAAACATTGTCCTCTGAGGTCCTGAGATGCTAACCCTGGGCCTGAATGCTCTATTAGTTCAGTGCAGAGTAAGTCCTGTCTATTTATTCCTTTTGCTCTTCTTCTTCTTCTTATTTTTTTTTTTAATTTAAGAGGGTACACCAGGGCCAGAGAGATAGCACAGCAGTAGGGCTTTTGGTTTCCATGTGGTCAACCCAGAATGAAGCTGGGTTTGATTCTGAGCATTCCATATGGTGCCCCCCCCCCCCCCCCCCCGAGCCTGCCAGGAGCAATTTCTGAGTACAGAGCCAGGAGTAACCCCCAAGCGCAGCTCAGTGTGGCCCAAAAACAAAATAAAAAAGAGGGGTTCACAATATTTAGTAGTTCTCAGGGAATACTCTGGGCTCTGGGCTCAGAATCCCTCCTGGGGGTGCAGGAAATAAAAGGAAAAGCTGTAAATAGAATGCCAACTTTTGGGGACTTTATTTTTTATTTATGATTTTGAGACTATACTGGTGGTGCTAAGGACTGACTCTGTGCTCTGTGCTCAGGGATCATTTCTGCTGGGACTCAGCATAATAAAAATGTTGGTTATCAAACCTGGGTTGGTTGTGTGCCAGTTAAACACCCCACCTGCCTGTACTATCTGCTCCTTGTCTCTTACCAACTTTATTAAATTTCTGAGGTTGATGGAGTGAAGAACAGAGGAGAGCAAAGAATGGTTGAGATGGAAAAATTGCTTTTTTGCTTATGGTGATCATGTGGAATGGGAATTTGGAAAATTACTACTGTCCTCAGGGACCCAGAGCACTTCCCTACTTCAACCTAATATTGACTTAGATAATTTTGTCATCTGTCCATGTGAGGACATCTTCAGTTAGCCTGACAGGAGAGTCTTGGCAGGGCACGCTTGGCTCCAGCTGAGTCTGTTGACTCATTCTAGGAACAATGTCTCTGATTCAGGGATGCTGAGTGAGAGTTCTGCGTGGGGCATGGAAATTTGGGGTTCAAATACATGCCTAGTCATGTACAGAGAGGAATGAGGGAGAGGAGAAAGAGAGAGGAGAAAGGAGAAAGAGAGGAGACACAGAAGAAAGAGTGAGAGATTGAAGCCTTGCAGACACCCAAGATAAGGTTCTATGAGATAAGAGAAAGAAGAGAGTAGATAACGTTAGATCGAGATAGATAGATAGATAGATAGATAGATAGCTTGGTTGATTGATTGATTAAAGCCTTGCAGAATCAGAGATGAGGTTCTATGAGATCTTGGGGTCGGGGAGAAGAATTGAATTCTTCAGGTTACTGTGTGGCCACCAGCTGCAGCTGTCATTTTCTCCCAAGATGCTGTTACTCTACTACATCTTGGGTTCCATGAAATGCTCTTAGATCCATAGAACCTAGGATCTAATTTTATTTAAGTAGCTCCAAAAAAAGGTCCCAGTACCTGCAACTATATAATCTTATCCAAAAATACAGTGCTTTGCTCTACTTACTTTCCAGTTCCTTTTACCAAAAAGAGGAGCAATTTGAAGAGTTTACTCAAATTCAATAGCCCTTACATTGAATAGCATGACCCATAATATTACCCCAAAGACACTACTTACTAATACTTTTTTTAGAGGTTACTCAAATGTCAAACTTACTTATTATTTTCTAGATGCCTTTGATCCTTTCCTTTGGTTTTGGAAAAAGTGATGCCACCTAAAGGGGTCTCAGGAGGCCCAGGGTGCCCCCTTCCAGGAATTCTTTTTTTGTTTGTTTGTTTGTTTTTGGTTTTCTGGGTCACCTCCTGCAGTGTGCTCAGGGGTTAACTCCTAGCTCTATGCTCAGAAACGCTCCTGAAGGCTCGGGGGGACCCCTTATGGGATGCCAGGATTCAAACCACCAACCTTCTGCATGCAAAGCAAACACCTTACCCTCCATGCTATCTCTCTGCCCCCCTTCCAGAAAATTCTTAACCAAGTGGACGGAGTGCTGTGGTATGTGTGAGGGGTATGACCGGACTGTGGGAATGTTAAGGCTCTACAGTACTCGTTGCCTTCTAGGGAGGCACATAACAATGTGGGAATGACTGGGGAAGCAAGCAAGGTGGGCATATGCAAGGAGTGAGGCCCTTCTCTTTCTGATCTGAAATGAAGAAGTCAGAATGGGCAGGGGTGGATACAGAGATGGGTCGGACAGGGTCCAGCTGCTGTGCTTTGGGTGAGGCATACTGAGAAAAGTCATCACTTTTCCAGGACTCATCTAAACCCTGTTTCCCCTCTGTCTCTGCTTCCTGTCTACGTTTCCAGGCTCCCAAGGAATCTTCAGTCTCAGTGCCCACTGTTGGCGCTGAGTATAGGAAACTACCCAGGGAATTCAGAGCTAAGAGCAACTTTTTAAATTAAGAGTGTCAAAGCTGATGGACCAGCAGAAACAAAATATTAAGGCAGCAGAAGAATCCACTTCCAAGAAATACCAGGCCACGTCCATTTGTTACAAATAGATGCAATGCACCTGAGAGCAGCACCAAATTTGAACTTAATTAAAAAAAATTCCCCAGTTTTCGTCTTCTGTGTCCCCTGTGGCAGAAAAACTCATTTCCCACAGCAGTTTGGAAGGATAAGAGAAGCAAAATGACTGGCAAGGGGTTCCAAATGTATTCTCTGTGTTGGGAGTAATTACAAATCCAGAAAATATTTGTACACGTGAGCTGAGTGAGGATTGCAAGATGCAGAGTTTGGGACAGGTCATATCTATGTGTTTGCATGTTCAGTATGTATGTGTGTAAATGTGTGGTGAGGGTGGCAGGAGGTGGTTCTATCTCCCTGAATATAGAATCTCTAGGGTGAAAATATGTGGACATATTTTTTTAATCATGTCTATGCTTATTGCGTGGTGAATTTCTGAATGCAAAACCTCAGAAACCCAGAAAATTCTTCAGTGTCAAAAATTCTCCAACCTCTCCAACGGAGTAACAGTGGCTGAGGATGGGGTCAGTGAGCCGGAGGATGAGATGCAGAACAACTTCAGAGAGCAGAAGAGATTGGAAAAGAACCTTAAAGCAAATGATCAGACAATGGATAAACTACTCAAAGAATGTGAACAGATGAAAATAGAAGTCTTTGATAAACTCAACAGAATCAGCATAGGAATCATTGGAGTCCCCCAGAGACTCAGGAAGAGAATAATAATAAGAGGAGTTGGAGGAAGAGTGAGAAGAGGAAGAGGAGGATGAAGAAGAGGAAGGAAAAAAGAGGAGGAGGAAGAAGAGGAGGAGGAAGAAGAAGAAGAAAAAGAAGGAGGAGGAAGAGAGGAAGAAGAAAAAGAAGGAGGAGGAGGGCTGGAGATGTGGTGCAAGCAGTAAGGCATTTGCCTTGCACATTTGTCCTAACCTAGGACAGACCGCGGTTCGATCCCTTGGGGTCCCATATGGTCCCTCTAGCCAGGAGAGATTTCTGAACACATAGCCAGGAGTAACCCTGGAGCATCACCGGGTGTGGTCCAAAAAGCAAAAAAAAAAACAACACACACACATATATATAAAAAGAAGAGAAAGAGGAAGAAGAAGAAAAAGAAGAAGAGGAGGAGGAGAAGGAGGAAGAAGAAAAAAGAAGACAAGACAAGAAAAGAGGAGGAGGAGGAAGCTAGGGATGTGGTTCAATACCGAGATTTGATCCCAGATATCTCATGTTCATGCATGAGATATTATTCTCATATTATAATATTCTCACAATTTGTGTAAGTTGTGTATATCTGTATGTATAAAATAAGTGATACACTTATGCCTGTTCACATCTAATAAAGCAACTGTAAGAAAAAAGAAATTCTACAATCATATTTTTGGTCACCCCATCAACAAGTGTTTAGTAAATCTCTGATAAGGCCACAACACTGAACTGGAGCAGCAAAGACAAAAGAATCTCTACAAGTCCACATTTTACTGAGTTTGAGTCTATTGGGGAATGCTACCCAGGGGAATGTTACCTCACAAATAAAGGGTGAGTGCTCTACTTTCTGAACTACACCCTAAATCTCCGCTTTCACTTTGAGAGTGTTTTATTCACATCTCTGAAAGCTTGTTTTGTGCATCACAAGGATTCTAGCCACTTATTAGAGTGGAAGAGGACCTTGAGCTTATAGAGTTCCATGTCCAATGCAAGACAAAAAAACAAACAGAAACAATGTAAGTTAAAAACTTCAATAGAGGGGCCAGAGTGGTGGCGCAAGCAGTAGGGCGTTTGCCTTGCATGCGCTGACCTAGGACAAACCGAGGTTCGATTCCCCAGTGTCCCATATGGTTCCCCAAGCCAGGAGCGATTTCTGAGTGCATAGCCAGAAGTAACCCCTGAGGGACACTGGATATGGTTCAAAAATAAAAAAAAGTCAAACCAAATCAAACCAAACCAACCAACCAACCAACCAACCAACCAACCAACCAACTAAACAACCAACCAACCAACCAACCAACTAAACAACCAACCAACCAACCAACCAACCAACTAAACAACCAACCAACCAACCAACTAAACAACCAACCAACCAACCAACCAACCGACTAAACAACCAACCAACCAACCAACCAGCCAACTAAACAACCAACCAACCAACCAACCAAACAAACAAACAAACAAAACCCCCCAAAACTTCAATAGAGCTGCAAATTTTCAGAGTATAAGGAAACAGTTGGGTTGAGAAGAGGCAATTTTTGGTGGTGGTGGTGGTACATCTGAGCCACACCTAAGTATGCTTTTTAAATCTTTAGAAAAAATTTTTGACCTTTGAGTAACACCTGGCTCTGCTCTCAGGATTTACTCCGGCTGATGCTCCAGGCACCTTATGAAATGCTGGGTATTGAACCTGGATGACTGTGTGTATGAGGCTAGTACCATCCCAGCTGTACCCACACTTCCCAGCCATTTTATGGGAAATAAACTCCAGGAGAAAAGGAATCTTCTAGAAGGAAGACCAATGAGGCTAGAAGCAATCAGCTTCTGGTGGTTCAAATAGTGAGGGAAGACGAGGTGAAGGACTGAATATATGCCCAAGGGGACAAAACTTGCTGGAAGTTCCTGAAGGAAGATAGGCAGAACAATAAAGAATGACACTTAAGATTTTGACATGACAAATGCTCAGTCATCAAATAAGACTAAAATGAAGGTGGAAGATGATCTCTTAGTGAGAAATTGAAGAGGTTGAGGAAGGTAATGTGATGAATACCATTTGAGTAATATTAAGTTTGAAGGGCTTGTTGGACAAACACATCACAAATAGATAAGATGACACAAGTATTAGAGAACTTGACATTTACTATATATATATATATGTTTAGTCATAACCTTGAGTACATAAAATCTGTTTAATACTTATAACCCCTATAACAAATATACCAAAATTTTATTTCTTGAATTCTATCATTTACCTGAATGATTTTGGACATAACCTTTTTAAAAATAAATTTAGAAAATCCATATTTATTTTTAAATTTATAAAGTGTTTGAGTCCCCCAATTTTTTGTGATTAATTTTCATTTTTAAAGCATCATAGTATCAGAGGATAGTTTAATATAATTTTTGGGGGGAGGGGTCACACCTGGCTCAGGGATTACTCCTGGCTCTACACTCAGAAATTGCCTCCTGGCTGGCTCAGGGGAACATATGGGGATGCCGGAATTTGAACCACCATCCTGCATGCAAGGCAAATGCCCTACCTCCATGCTATCTCTCCGGCCCCAGTTGATATGATTTTTATCTCCTCCTTCTCCTTCTCCTATTTCTTCTTCTCCTTCTCCTATTTCTTCTTCTCTTCTTCTTTTCTTCTTCTTCTTCTTCTCTTTTCTTCTTCTTTCTTCTTCTTCTTCTTCTTCTTCTTCTTCTTCTTCTTCTTCTTCTTCTTCTTCTTCTGGAGTTACTTCTGGCTCTGTGCTCAAAAATTACTCCTGGTACCCCTGGTGGTACTCAGGGTACCATACAAGATTCTGGGGATCCAATCTTGGTCAAGCTGCATGCAAGGCAAATGCCCTAAACACTGAGTGACCCCTTTGAGCCCTTCCCCACCATCTTGTCTATTTTTTCTTTCAAAACTTTCCCAGACCAGAAAGATAATACCATGGTAGGGTGCTTATCTTGCTTTTGACTGGCTGATCAGAGTTTTATCTCTGTACCTCATACAGTTCCCAAACACAGCTAGGACTGATTCCTGAGTGCAGAATCAGGAGTGAGTTTTGAGCACTTCCAGATGTGATTGCTTCAAAAACAAAACTACCAACCCAAGACTAGTGTTTCCTTGATCAAAATTTGCTGATTTGATCTATCCTTCAGTGCTAAAGGAGTGTTCAAGTCTCCCACTGCTATTACATTGTGTTCAGTATCTTCAAGGTCTGTTAGCAGTTTTTGTTTTGTTTTGGGCTGCTTACTGCAGTTCTCAAGGCTTAACCCTGGCTCTATGCTCAGGGATCTCTTTTTGGTAGTGTCTGGGGAACTATGTGTCCCTTATATCTTTTTAAAATTTGAAGTCTCTGTGTTTTGATATAAATATGGCCACCTCGATATTTAAAGGGAAATGGTTACCCGGACAATTGTTTTGACTTTGAATCAATATTTACTCTGACTGTTCAGGTGTGTCTCTTATAGGTTGCAGAAAGTTGGGCTCAGTTTTCTTTTTTGGGGGGAGGGGTCACACCTGGCAGCGTTCAGGGATTACTCCTGGCTCCATGTTCAGAAATCGCTCCTGGCAGGCTGGGGACCATATGGAATGCTGGGATTCAAACCACCGTCCTTCTGCATGGAAGGCAAATGCCTTATCTCCATGTTATCTCTCCGGCCCCTGGGCTCAGGTTTCTAATTAATCTTGCAACTCTGTGTCTTTTGGTTACTGAGGTCAGGTATTTGATTTTGAGAAATAGTATTGAGATAAAAAAATGTATTATAGGAGCCGGTGAGGGGCGCTAGAGGTAAGGTGTCTGCCTTGCAGGCACTAGCCAAGGAAGGACCGTGGTTCTATCCCCCGGTGTCCCATATGGTCCCCCAAGCCAGGGACAATTTCTTTTTTTTTTTTTCAGGGGCAATTTCTGAGCGCTTAGCCAGCAGTAACCCCTGAGCATCAAACGGGTGTGGCCCGAAAAACCAAAAAAAAAAAAAACAAAAAAATGTATTGCCACATCACTTTGTAGCAGTTATACATGTTTGTGAATTTTGTCCTATCTATAATGAAATATGATTTTGGCAAGACTGATTTCAAGGGAATGAATTTCCTAAGCTGTTGCTTGTCTGTTACATTGTAGTACTCTTTCAAAAATGAATGATTAACCTAGTTGGATAGAGTATACTTGGTGAGGTATTCATTTCATTAAGGTTTTTTTGCTTATTTTGTTTTCTAAATTGTTTTTATAACCCACTATTTTCTTTTGGTCCATTAGATTCTTAATAGATATGTTGTAAATTTTTGGGGAGTTCCATCTTTGATCTTTCTGTTTTTGTCCTCTGCCATTCTAATTATAGTATGTCTTGGGGATTTTTTTTTTACTTGAATCTATTTTTGCTAGAACCATTTGACCTCTTAGATCTGGGTGCCTGCATTCCTGAACTCAGGAATATTCCTAAGATTTCTTTGACTAATGGTTTTTCATAGAATTTTCCTTTATATTCCTAGAGACTCTAATTAGATTCTTATATTGTTTCTCATTAACTTATCCCATAATTCTATGCTATATTGTTAATTTACCCCATATCTACTATTTTCTTTTATTTTTATTTATTTCTATTTTTTGGTGGCACTCAGGACTTATTTATAGCTCTGATTTCAGAGATTAATCCTAGTGGTATATGAAGGAACATATAGGATGCAGAGGAACTAAGCCAGGTCAACTGCATACTTGGAAAGTGTCCTATACATTGTACTATTTGTCCATCTTCATTTCTGATGTTTTCTAGAGGTTTCTTGCATCTAATCTTAGAGCTCATTGACTGTTTTCTCAGTTGCTGTTATTCTGCTGTTCAACCTTTTATTGAGCTCTTTATTTACTTCCACGCTTTTCAGTTCTTTCACTTCTGATTATAGATTTCTATTTTCCACTCATCCTTTCTTGTGTTTTAATGCCTGTACTATCATTTCTTTGAGCTCATTAAACATTTTCAGCATGTTGTCTATAGTTATTGGATATTAGAGAGCTGGTTTCTATTGGTAGTGATTTCTGTGTTATCTTCACTCACTGAAATTGGGCTTCTACACAGTTTTCCTCTTGTGTTTGCTGTGTTTTGAGGGTAAATCTTTGTAGTTTGTCACACTAGTAATCACTAAGGGATTAAGTTGGGTGTTTATCTTTTTCTTTTATTTATTTTTTAAATAAAAATAGCTCCTGGCAGGCATGGGGGACCATATGGGACACTGGGATTCGAACCAACCACCTTTGGTCCTGGATCGGCTGCTTGCAAGGCAAACACCGCTGTGCTATCTCTCTGGGCCCTTTTTAATAATATTTTTTATTTAAACACCTTGGTTACAAACATGATTGTGGTTGGGTTTCAGTCATATAAGAGGACACCCCCCATCACCAGTGCAACATTCCCACCACCAATGTCCCAAATATCCCTCCTCCCCACCCTGCCCCCACTGCACTCTAGATAGGCTTTCTATTTCCCGCATACATTCTCATTGCTAGGATAGTTCGCAGGTGTTCATCTTTTTCTTCCCTGCTGGTCCTCACCCAGTGACAGGAGGTATAAGTGAATACAGTGAAAAGAGCTTCTGTGTGGTCATATAAATGGTTGTACAGTTCAGACAATAAATAGTGGAACTATGGCTGTTGGATGCAACTGTAGGCCTAGAGCAGGGGTCTCAAGCTCAATTTACCTGGGGGCCGCAGGAGGCAAAGTCGGGGTGAGGTAGGGCCGCATAAGGGATTTCACAAAAAAAAGTCCTCAAACGTCATTACTAACAGTTAATTATTTCTTCTGAACATGAATAGAACATTGAGTGAAGATCATGAACAGTTCTTCTGAACATGGCATCTTTTGCCTATTCCTTGCTGTAAGAGACTTGACAGCGCTTCTCACAAATCTGAACCACATTTGGCTTTAGAGAGGAAGCAGTTGAGACCCTCAGTATGACTTGAAGATGATCATCATTAAGTCTAGACCTGTACTTTGACTTATTGAAGTTCAATGTGGAGAATAACTTTTCACACAAATATATGCTCCCCAAAAGGCACATGGTGTGCTTGAACATTCGGGAAAGCTCAGGGAAGCTGGGGGGCAATTCTCTCAAAAGTTACCCATGCATGTCTGTTTTTCCACTAATCACCCTGAACTTGGCTTTAAGATCAGACTTGCATTGCAGGTCAATGAGCTCCGTTTGAAGCACAGGTTGGGCATCTTGCACATCAAAGGAAAAGGGGTCCACAAAAATTTGGAAAGTGGCTCTGTGCTTTTTGAAGTCTGCAAATCTGTGATCAAATTTCTTCTCTAGCTTAAAAATAGCATCAAGATATTTCTCACCACTGAATGGTATGCCTGCATCCACAAGTTCCTTGCATGCTGGGAAATGACAAAGGTTTGTCTGAGAGAGCTGGGATTTCCATAACACAAGTTTTGTGTCATGTTGTCATAGGCAGCACTGATAAGCTGCCCCCAGCCTTGTAACATCTTGTTTAGTACATTCAGTTTATGTGTGATGTCAACAAGAAAAGCTAAGTCCATGAGCCATTTGTGATCACTCAACTCAGAAACAGCATCCCCATCCTTCTCCATAAAGGCTCTCACTTCTTCTCTCAACTCAAAAAATCTTTTCAGGACATTTCCCCTGCCAACGTACCTTGGTGAAATAGAGCACATCTCCATATTCTGACTCCATTTCCTCTAAAAAAGCACGGAACCTCCTGTGCTTTAAGCCCCTGAATCTGATTTGGTTGATGCATTTCACAACAACAGACATCACATTGTCACACGGCAGGCATTTACTGCAAAGGGTCTGCTGATGGATAATGCAGTGAAGAGCAATGGCCTTCTCTACACCCTCCTCTTCAATTTTTTTTGAACAAGTGCCACCAGTCCATTTTTCCTCCCTGTCATCGATGGCACTCCACCGGTTATTATTCCAACAAACCTCTCCCATGGCAAACCTGCATTCTCAATGGCATCACACAGATGCTGAAATATCTTATTAGCAGTGGTCTGGCCATGCATTGGAATTATTGTGAGCAGTTCCTCTGTCAATTCAAAATTGCAATCAACACCACGAACATAAATTGTGAGCTGCGCAGTGTCTGTTATATCTGTGCCCTCGTCAAGAGCAACTGAGTATGCATCAAAACATTTGGCTTTTTCACACAGTTGATGATAAATGTCACCTGACATGTCAGAAATGCGCTCTGCCACAGTGTTGGCAGAAAGGCTGATTTTGCTAAACTGACTTTTCTTTTCTGGACAGATAATACTTGAAGCTTGTAACATGCATTTTTTTTTAACAAACTCTCCTTCTGTGAATGGTTTCCCTGCCTTAGCAATCATCTCACTAACCATGTAACTAGCTTCGACTGATGCAACATTCTCTGGTTGCTTTCTTGAAGAAATCTTGTTGCCTCATTAGACATGCTTTAAGACTGGCAACCCTCTTGGCTCTCTCATTTCCTTGATATTTTGCACATTCCTCAGCATGTTTAGTTGAATAATGGCGTTTCAAGTTGTATTCCTTGTGCACTGCAACTTTCTCTGAGCAAATAAGACATGTGGGGATGTCCTTGATGGGGATGCCTCAACAAAGAAATTCTGTGTCTCCCACTTTTCCTGAAATTGTCTGTGCTCGTCATCAATCTTTCTCTTCACTGTAGGCTTTGATGAAGTCATGATGAAGGTATGACAAAATCTAATTCTGTAATAACTTCTCTTCCTTCTCTCCATTAGGTCTCCGATAATGCAAGGGACAGCAGGCAGGAGCAGTGGAAATGACCTCTGCACTAGGCGCAAAGTATTTGTGATTATTCACTTACTGAATATTCACAATAAAAAATCGCATTAGTGAGAAAAAAATCTCAAAAAATCGCATTAAACATTTGCATACCCCGAACGGAACTGCTCGGGGTATGCGAAGGTTTAATGCGATTTTTTTCCTTACTAATGCGATTTTTATTGCGATTATTCGGTAAGTGATTGATCGCAAATACTGCGATATTTGAAGGCTGGCCGTGGGCCACAAAATGTTGTATGGAGGGCCGCAAATGGCCCGCGGGCCGCGAGTTTGAGAGCCCTGGCCTAGAGGCTGAATGATCAAACATATGGCTAAAGATAAGGATGTGGGCCTGGTGAGAATGTGAGATCAGGTATGGAGGCTTTCAGGACCCTGGTAGAAAGAAAGGAATCCACTTTCAATTCTAAAAAGGTTCCATGGACGTCAGCCAGGAGGTTAAGCTGACCTGCAATGTTGAATGAGGAACCTGAGGGGCTGAGGTGTGTGTGGACATAACCTTAAATTCCCTAACCTATAATAAATGAACAAGTGCTGTTCACTCAGCTATGTCTATCCAGTGTGAATAAAAATAGTATCACCTTTGTATGATGGTGGTGTGATTTGTGTGATTGCGATTAAAAAATTTTAATTAAGATATTTTATAATACAACTCTATGTACATGGTAAGCATTCCTAAGTATTAACTATAGCGACTAGAGTGAATTTCCTCATAGACCAGGTAATTCCAAGTTGTTATCCTTCCAGCTCTGTTGTCTGCGATTTCTGGTACTACAACTGTGCTCCAAGTGTGTCTAAGGTGTCGTGTGCCACTAAACAGATATGTGAGCACTGAAGGCAGGAGTGCAACCCCTGAAACACTCATATGGAAGTCACAATAGTGACCCCTTTCATGATCACACCACACATAAAGAAGTGTGATCTTTAGTGATCACCTCAGCTGAGTAGGTGAGTGTTGTAATGCGGTGTGAATTCCACCACCAAATATGTGTATGATGCCCAGTCACTGCAGCAACGTCAACACAAGTATGAGAGGGTATGGAGTATGGAGGGAATGGGAGAAATTAATTGTCTCACAGTTCTGGAGCTAGAATCCTGAAATTAGAGTATGATCGAGACCAGAGTCTCTCTTTGAAAACTAGGGTTAGAATCTCAGTTTCTGGTGCAGGCCAGAAGCTCTTGGCTTATGGAGGCACCACTCCAAGTCTTCGGAATAGGCATGGCTGTGCTTACCCTGTGTACTTCTTTTTTTCCCCCATGACATTCTCTGTGTGTGTCTCTCACTGTTCTTATGACACTCATTGGATTAAGGGCTTGCCCTTCTCCAGTTCTAAGTGGTAGAGGTTTGGTAACAAGATATAATTTAGTTCATAAAAGTAGTAGTATCATCGGTTAATTTTTTTTTTTTTGGGGTTTTTGGGCCACACCCGGCGGCTCTCAGGGGTGACTCCTGGCTGTCTGCTCAGAAATAGCTCCTGGCAGGCACGGGGGACCATGTGGGACACCAGGATTCGAACCAACCACCTTTGGTCCTGGATCGGCTGCTTGCAAGGCAAACGCCTCTGTGCTATCTCTCCGAACCCTCGGTTATTTTTTAATATCTTGATAGAGGGCTCTGGCAAACCAATTTTCTTTTCTTTTCTTTTCTTTTCTTTTCTTTTCTTTTCTTTTCCTTCCTTCCTTCCTTCCTTCCTTCCTTCCTTCCTTCCTTCCTTCCTTCCTTCCTTCCTTCCTTCCTTCCTTCCTTCCTTCCTTCCTTCCTTCCTTCCTTCCTTCTTCCTTCCTTCCTTCCTTCCTTCCTTCCTCCTTCCTTCCTTCCTTCCTTCCTTCCTTCCTTCCTCCTTCCTTCCTTCCTCCTCCTTCCTTCCTTCCTTCCTTCCTTCCTTCCTTCCTTCCTTCCTTCCTTCCTTCCTTCCTTCCTTCCTCCTTTCCTTCCTTCCTTCTTTCTTCTTCTTCTTTCTTCTTTTTTCTTTCTTTCTTTCTTTTTTCTTTTCTTTCTTTCTTTCTTTCTTTCTTTCTTTCTTTCTTTCTTTCTTTCTTTCTTTCTTTCTTTCTTTCTTTCTTTCTTTCTTTCTTTCTTTCTTTCTTTCTTTCTTTCTCCTTCCTTCCTTCCTTCCTTCCTTCTTTTTTTTTTTTCAGCCACACCTGGTGACACTCAGGGGTTACTCCTGGCTATGTGCTCAGAAATCGTTCCTGGCTTGGGGAACCATATGGGACATGGGGGATGGGGGTCGAACCGTAGTCAGTCCTAGGCTAGGGCACTCAAGGTAGGCGCCTTACTGCTTGCGCCACTGCTCCGGCCCCTCTAAGAAGCTTCTTTATTGTGTGTGGTTAGCATTTTAATAGAGTTGAGTTGATTTATATATACTTAGAATCATAGAATCTTATTTATATTTATTTTTACTTAATATCTTTATGTATTTTTACTTAATATCTTTATGTAAGCAACATAATTACATAATAAATACATAATAATTACATAATAATGTAGTTTGGTTTCAGTTATAGAAAAGAACACCCCCTTCACCAGTGCAACCTTCCCACCCCAATGCCTCCCCATCTCGTCCTCCCCCACCCCCTGCCTGTATTGGAGATAGGCATTCTTTTTCTTTCGCTCACTACCATTGTCATGAGAATCATAAAATTTTAGAGCGTGGGGCCCGGAGAGATAGCACAGTGGCGTTTGCCTTGCAAGCAGCCAATCCAGGACCAAAGGTGGTTGGTTCAAATCCCGGTGTCCCATATGGTCCCCCGTGCCTGCCAGGAGCTATTTCTGAGCAGACAGCCAGGAGTGACCCCTGAGCAACGCCGGGTGTGACCCAAAAACCAAAAAAAAAAAAAAAACATAAATAAAATTAGAGCGTGAAGTGACTCAGATGAAATGAGTTCAATGCCTTCATTTTGTGATTGAGACAATGAAAGACTAGAAATGTCATGTGTTTGGGTTAAAAGGCACAGATTTGCACACATCTGTACATAGTGAAGCCAAACCTAACCTCATCTTTTTTTTTTTTTTTTACAACTAAATAAAGCATTACCTGGTATACTTTGTTTGGATGTATAGTCAAGCAGGAATTAAACGTTGCTACATTTACCTCTTTCTGATCATTCTTCCACTTACAACTTCCTTACCTACCTAAAGTCCAAACTTACCTCTAAAGAGGAAATAAAATCTAAAAAGATCCAGGAGTCTGGAGAGGAAAAATCCAGTATTTTTTTCCTCAGGTGGATTCAGAACACATATATTTCACTTTCTATTTGACTCTAGAGAAGTTAGGTAGTAGCTGAAAGGTTATAAAATGCAAAACTCTGAGTGAACATGATGGGTTAGTATGACTTTCTCTGTCGTTTCTGCAACCCATAATGCTCTTCTTTCAAGCAACTCAGTTTTTCCAAAGACATTCTAGGGCAATGAAGCAAAGTTGAGTTAGAAATGATTCTTTGAGAGTAGACAAAAGGCATAAATGAATATCGTATCAGGGTGCTTTCAGCTGCATGTAACAGAATAACTGAGTGAAAGTGACTGGAGTGTTATAACTTTATCTGATGCAGCAAGAACATCAAATATTTGGGGGACGTAGGAGTAGATGCCAAAAGTGGAATTACTGGGTCATATGGTAACTCAATTCTTAGGTTTTTTTTTTTTTGAGAAGTATTTATATTGTTTTCCAAGAGCATTGAACCAGGTGACATTCCTTCAGCATTATGCTCCTATGTTCAGTAAAGTGCTATTCATAGCAGCTCAAATCTGGAAACAATCCAAGTGTCCAAGAATAGATGTCTGCATAGAGAAACTATAGTTTTATCTTGGCTATAAGAAAGATGAAATCAGGTAAGATAGTACAGCGGTAGGGCATTTGCCTTGCATGTGACTGACCTGGGAGGGACCCAGTTCGATTCCCGGCACCCATATGGTCCCCCCAGAATGCCGGGGTGATTTCTGAGTGCAGGACCATGAATGACCACTGGGCACAGTGAAATCAGACAGGAGCAGAACTGATAAGGTTTAACCTAGCCAATCCAGTGCCAACTAGCTCTGACTTGCAGAAATGTCAATAAAGATGTTTTTGTAAAATTTTCTCTACTTCTCTTTGCTCACTCAAGGTCTTCTTTCTCGGAGTCCCCACATTCTTATCTCTGTGACATGTTTTCTCTTCTTAGGGATCATGATTTGCAAATAGTTTTCTTAAATTTTTCAAAAATCGAAGTAAAATCTGTTTATTAAAGCTAATATGTGTTTTAGGAGTATAATGTTACCTCATCATTCCTAATACCAAAATGCCAATATCTTTTCACCACTGATCACAGGACATTTCTACCACCCTCTTCCTGGCTTGATATCCTCACTCTGTTCTCAGAGTCTAAAGGTTGGTTTTTATTGACTGTTGTCTTTTCTTCTTTAGTCACTACACACTACTAACATCATCTGGTATTTATCGTTCTCATCATTTTCATTACATTCACATTGCTATAAAAGTAGTATTTTATATATTTTTTATATCTATGCTCCAATTTCTTCATCTATTCATCAGTTGCTTGGCATTTGAGTTGTTTTCAGATCCTGTTTATTGTAAGTAATGCTGTAATGAACATAGGTAGTGTTCTTGGGATAAATAACTGGGAGTGAAATTGCTTGTAGTTCTGTTTTTAACTATTTTTGAGAAATTGCCATATTGTTTCCAAAGAGGCTGATCCAGTTTATATCTTCACCAACAGTGATGAGTGCTCATTTTGATTTATGTCTTTACTAGCTCTTGTTGCTTCTGGTTTTTTCAATATAGGCCATTATCACTGATGTAAGATGATATCTCTAAGTCATTTTTTTTTTGCCATACCCAGTGGTGCTCCGAGGTTACTCCTGGCTCTGCACTCAGGAATTAATACTGGTGGACTCGGGGAATCACATTGGATGCTGGGGATCAAACCTGGGTTGGCCATGTGCAAAGCAAGCTCCCTACCTACTATACTATCTATCAGGCCCTCTAAGTCATTTTGATTTGTATTTCTCTGATGATCAGTGATGATGAACACTTTTATCATATGCCTGGTGGCCATCTGCATGCCCTTCCTCCATATCTTCATAGGGTTATTAATTATTGTTGAGCTTTTTAAGCTCCTTATATATATTGGATATTCATCCTTTTTCAAATGTGTAGTGTATAAATATTTTCTCCCTTTTGGTGGGATGTATTTATGCTTTAGTGATTTCAGTGCAGAAACCTTTAGTTCAATAAAATCTTTTATTAAATCACTGTGAGATACATAGTTAAAAAATTGTTAGTAGTTGAGTTTCAGTCATACAATTTTTCAACATTTACCCCATCCAGCGTTCACTTCCCAACACCAATTTCCCCAGTAACCCACCTGCCTTCTGTCACTCCCAGTTCACTTTTCAATAGAATCTTTTTTGTTATTTTTTTGTTTTGTTTTCCTTGCCTTTAATTACTGAAGACACCTCTGAAGTCTGTATCAAGTCTTTTTTCTATGTTTCCTTTTTTTATAAATTTTATGGATTTGGGTTTAATGTTTAAGTTTCTATCATTTAGAATTAACCTTAGGTCCTGGATCGGCTGCTTGCAAGGCAAATACCGCTGTTCTATCTCTCTGGTCCCAGAAGTCCTGGTTAAAGATGCTACCAGACAGCTGTGACAAGGAACAGTGGGTCAGAGGATCTATTTGTGCCTCCTGCCTATGAGTCACAAGATGACTCAAAGAGAATGTCTATCCTGCTCCAAGTCCTGGGCCCTTGGCCATGAAGAACACAAGACTACAGTGTCTTCCTACTTGAGGTAGGCACTGTCAGCAGAGGGGGGGGGGGTGTCTTTGAAGACCCCTAGTCTGCCCTCTTTATCCTCTTATTTTTTCTCAGCCTTTCTGCCCCTGTCTTCCCATCTACCCCTCACTTTCTTTTCCTTGGCTTACAAATTACATTGCTCCAAAGCAGCTAGGCATATGCTCTGGGGACCAGCTCTGCATGTTGCTTGAAGCCAACCCGATCAGCCCCATGATTGCTTCCTATTAACAACTCTGTTTGCTGGATAAATAATGTGAACCTAAGGGTTGGCTTGTGTTGGCTTGCACCGATTTCCATTTTGTAGCAGGTCAGTTTTCTTTCCACCGGGGGTTGTGAATGTTAATAGGCATTTCTCTCCGGGTGCCTTTCTCCATTCTTTACCGAGTTCGGATTCCAAAGGGACTCTCCATTGGAATCCTTCAGAGACAGGATTATTCTTCTCATTGTTTTCCTTACAAATGAATTTCTGGTTTAATAGCTCTGGTTGCTGAGCCAATTTAGAACACTGGGGAAGAGGGTAGGGAAAAGGGGTGAGCCATGATGGGCTCTGAAAGTGTGGGCTTTGAGATTCAAGTGAAATGAACCCTCCTTGGTTTCTTGGAGACTTGAGGGAGAGAGGGTTTTCTTGTCTCTGGAAAGGAATTATGTTTGCAGATATTGTATGTGGGGAAAATTCATAGACATTATAGTTCAAACAGATGATAGAATGGAGGGTCTCAAGGGGATGTGGGGAGGATGGGTCTGCTGTGGGGA